>NC_091819.1:33751990-34054362 GCF_041296235.1 Equus asinus | reverse complement strand
AGACCCAACTGAACCACGTGCCGAGCACGCAGGAACAACGTGCTCGCCTCGACGGAACCACCTGCCGGGCGCAGCGGAAGCACCTGCCGAGCGCGCCGGAGCCACCTGCTCGCCTCGCCGGAACCACCTGCCGGGCCCAGCGGAAGCACGTGCCGAGCGCGCCGGAGCCACCTGCTCGCCTCGCCGGAACCACCTGCCGGGCCCAGCGGAAGCACCTGCCGAGCGCGCCGGAGCCACCTGCTCGCCTCGCCGGAACCACGTGCCGGGCCCTAACCCTAACCCTAACCCTAACCCTATCCCCAAACCCTAACCCTAACCCTAACCCCTAACCCTAAGCCTAACCCTAAACCCTAACCCAACCGTAACCCTAACCCTAACCCTACCCCTAACCCTAACCCCTAACCCCAAACCCTAAACCCTAACCCTAACCGTAACCCTAACCCTATCCCTAACCCTAACCTGACGGACAGGCTGGAACCAGCTGCTCAACTCGCCGGAACCACCTGCCAGACATGCCAGAACCACCTGCCGAGCACGCCGGAGCCACCTGCTGGACTCACCAGAACCACCCGCCTGACAGGCCAAAATCAACAGCTGGCTATGAGAGAACCACCTGGCAGACAATCCGCAATAACCTGCCAGGCATGCAGGAACCACCTCTCAGACGTAAGAGAACCACGTGCCGGACACGCTGGAACCACGTCCTGGACAGACTGGAACCACCTGCCGGACATGCCTGGACCACCTGCCGAGCACGCCGGAACCACCTGCTCGACTCGCAGGACCCATGTGCCAGACACGCCAAAATGAACTGCCGGCTACACCAGAACCACTTACCGGACACTCCGGAATAACCTGCCCGGCATGCCAGAACCACCTCTCAGAAGTGCCAGAAGCACGTGCTGGACATGCCGGAACAACCTATCGGACAGAAAGGAACAACCTGCCGGACACACCAAAATCACCTGCGGGCTACGCCAGAACCACTTGGAGGACTCTCCGGGAAAACCTGCCGGGCATGCTGGAACCACCTCTCAGACGTGCCTGAACCACGTGGCGGACACTCCGCAAACGCATGTCGGGCCGGCCGGAACCACCTCTCAGACGTGCCAGAACCTCATGCCGGACACCCCAGAACCACCTGCTGGACAGACCGGAAACACCTGCCGGACACGCCGGAACCACATGTTCGACTCGCTGGAACCACATTCTGGACATGGCAAAATCACCTGCCGCCTATGCCAGAACCGCTTGGCGAACACTCCGGAATCACCTGTCAGGCATGCCGGAACCACCTCTCAGACCTGCCAGAACCACATGCCAATGACACCGGAAGCACCTGCCGAGCATGCCGGAAGCACCTGCTCGACTCGCCAGAACCACCTGTCGGACACGCCAAAATCACCTGCCGGCTACGCCACAGCCAGTTGGTGAACACTCCGGAAACACCTGCCGGGCTGGCTGGAACCACCTGCCAGCTACGCCAGAACCACTTGGCGGAGACTCCAGAAACAACTGTTGGGCCAGCCGGAACCACCTCTCAGACGTGCCAGAACCATGTGCCTGAGATGCTGGAACCACACCCCGAACAGACCGAAACCACCTGCCAGACCCAACTGAACCACGTGCCGAGCACGCAGGAACAACCTGCTCGCCTCGCCGGAACCACCTGCCGGGCGCAGCGGAAGCACCTGCCGAGCGCGCCGGAGCCACCTGCTCGCCTCGCCGGAACCACCTGCCGGGCCCAGCGGAAGCACCTGCCGAGCGCGCCGGAGCCACCTGCTCGCCTCGCCGGAACCACGTGCCGGGCCCTAACCCTAACCCTAACCCTAACCCTATCCCCAAACCCTAACCCTAACCCTAACCCCTAACCCTAAGCCTAACCCTAAACCCTAACCCAACCGTAACCCTAACCCTAACCCTACCCCTAACCCTAACCCCTAACCCCAAACCCTAAACCCTAACCCTAACCGTAACCCTAACCCTATCCCTAACCCTAACCTGACGGACAGGCTGGAACCAGCTGCTCAACTCGCCGGAACCACCTGCCAGACATGCCAGAACCACCTGCCGAGCACGCCGGAGCCACCTGCTGGACTCACCAGAACCACCCGCCTGACAGGCCAAAATCAACAGCTGGCTATGAGAGAACCACCTGGCAGACAATCCGCAATAACCTGCCAGGCATGCAGGAACCACCTCTCAGACGTAAGAGAACCACGTGCCGGACACGCTGGAACCACGTCCTGGACAGACTGGAACCACCTGCCGGACATGCCTGGACCACCTGCCGAGCACGCCGGAACCACCTGCTCGACTCGCAGGACCCATGTGCCAGACACGCCAAAATGAACTGCCGGCTACACCAGAACCACTTACCGGACACTCCGGAATAACCTGCCCGGCATGCCAGAACCACCTCTCAGAAGTGCCAGAAGCACGTGCTGGACATGCCGGAACAACCTATCGGACAGAAAGGAACAACCTGCCGGACACACCAAAATCACCTGCGGGCTACGCCAGAACCACTTGGAGGACTCTCCGGGAAAACCTGCCGGGCATGCTGGAACCACCTCTCAGACGTGCCTGAACCACGTGGCGGACACTCCGCAAACGCATGTCGGGCCGGCCGGAACCACCTCTCAGACGTGCCAGAACCTCATGCCGGACACCCCAGAACCACCTGCTGGACAGACCGGAAACACCTGCCGGACACGCCGGAACCACATGTTCGACTCGCTGGAACCACATTCTGGACATGGCAAAATCACCTGCCGCCTATGCCAGAACCGCTTGGCGAACACTCCGGAATCACCTGTCAGGCATGCCGGAACCACCTCTCAGACCTGCCAGAACCACATGCCAATGACACCGGAAGCACCTGCCGAGCATGCCGGAAGCACCTGCTCGACTCGCCAGAACCACCTGTCGGACACGCCAAAATCACCTGCCGGCTACGCCACAGCCAGTTGGTGAACACTCCGGAAACACCTGCCGGGCTGGCTGGAACCACCTGCCAGCTACGCCAGAACCACTTGGCGGAGACTCCAGAAACACCTGTTGGGCCAGCCGGAACCACCTCTCAGACGTGCCAGAACCATGTGCCTGAGATGCTGGAACCACACCCCGAACAGACCGAAACCACCTGCCAGACCCAACTGAACCACGTGCCGAGCACGCAGGAACAACCTGCTCGCCTCGCCGGAACCACCTGCCGGGCGCAGCGGAAGCACCTGCCGAGCGCGCCGGAGCCACCTGCTCGCCTCGCCGGAACCACCTGCCGGGCCCAGCGGAAGCACGTGCCGAGCGCGCCGGAGCCACCTGCTCGCCTCGCCGGAACCACCTGCCGGGCCCAGCGGAAGCACCTGCCGAGCGCGCCGGAGCCACCTGCTCGCCTCGCCGGAACCACGTGCCGGGCCCTAACCCTAACCCTAACCCTAACCCTATCCCCAAACCCTAACCCTAACCCTAACCCCTAACCCTAAGCCTAACCCTAAACCCTAACCCAACCGTAACCCTAACCCTAACCCTACCCCTAACCCTAACCCCTAACCCCAAACCCTAAACCCTAACCCTAACCGTAACCCTAACCCTATCCCTAACCCTAACCTGACGGACAGGCTGGAACCAGCTGCTCAACTCGCCGGAACCACCTGCCAGACATGCCAGAACCACCTGCCGAGCACGCCGGAGCCACCTGCTGGACTCACCAGAACCACCCGCCTGACAGGCCAAAATCAACAGCTGGCTATGAGAGAACCACCTGGCAGACAATCCGCAATAACCTGCCAGGCATGCAGGAACCACCTCTCAGACGTAAGAGAACCACGTGCCGGACACGCTGGAACCACGTCCTGGACAGACTGGAACCACCTGCCGGACATGCCTGGACCACCTGCCGAGCACGCCGGAACCACCTGCTCGACTCGCAGGACCCATGTGCCAGACACGCCAAAATGAACTGCCGGCTACACCAGAACCACTTACCGGACACTCCGGAATAACCTGCCCGGCATGCCAGAACCACCTCTCAGAAGTGCCAGAAGCACGTGCTGGACATGCCGGAACAACCTATCGGACAGAAAGGAACAACCTGCCGGACACACCAAAATCACCTGCGGGCTACGCCAGAACCACTTGGAGGACTCTCCGGGAAAACCTGCCGGGCATGCTGGAACCACCTCTCAGACGTGCCTGAACCACGTGGCGGACACTCCGCAAACGCATGTCGGGCCGGCCGGAACCACCTCTCAGACGTGCCAGAACCTCATGCCGGACACCCCAGAACCACCTGCTGGACAGACCGGAAACACCTGCCGGACACGCCGGAACCACATGTTCGACTCGCTGGAACCACATTCTGGACATGGCAAAATCACCTGCCGCCTATGCCAGAACCGCTTGGCGAACACTCCGGAATCACCTGTCAGGCATGCCGGAACCACCTCTCAGACCTGCCAGAACCACATGCCAATGACACCGGAAGCACCTGCCGAGCATGCCGGAAGCACCTGCTCGACTCGCCAGAACCACCTGTCGGACACGCCAAAATCACCTGCCGGCTACGCCACAGCCAGTTGGTGAACACTCCGGAAACACCTGCCGGGCTGGCTGGAACCACCTGCCAGCTACGCCAGAACCACTTGGCGGAGACTCCAGAAACACCTGTTGGGCCAGCCGGAACCACCTCTCAGACGTGCCAGAACCATGTGCCTGAGATGCTGGAACCACACCCCGAACAGACCGAAACCACCTGCCAGACCCAACTGAACCACGTGCCGAGCACGCAGGAACAACGTGCTCGCCTCGACGGAACCACCTGCCGGGCGCAGCGGAAGCACCTGCCGAGCGCGCCGGAGCCACCTGCTCGCCTCGCCGGAACCACCTGCCGGGCCCAGCGGAAGCACGTGCCGAGCGCGCCGGAGCCACCTGCTCGCCTCGCCGGAACCACCTGCCGGGCCCAGCGGAAGCACCTGCCGAGCGCGCCGGAGCCACCTGCTCGCCTCGCCGGAACCACGTGCCGGGCCCTAACCCTAACCCTAACCCTAACCCTATCCCCAAACCCTAACCCTAACCCTAACCCCTAACCCTAAGCCTAACCCTAAACCCTAACCCAACCGTAACCCTAACCCTAACCCTACCCCTAACCCTAACCCCTAACCCCAAACCCTAAACCCTAACCCTAACCGTAACCCTAACCCTATCCCTAACCCTAACCTGACGGACAGGCTGGAACCAGCTGCTCAACTCGCCGGAACCACCTGCCAGACATGCCAGAACCACCTGCCGAGCACGCCGGAGCCACCTGCTGGACTCACCAGAACCACCCGCCTGACAGGCCAAAATCAACAGCTGGCTATGAGAGAACCACCTGGCAGACAATCCGCAATAACCTGCCAGGCATGCAGGAACCACCTCTCAGACGTAAGAGAACCACGTGCCGGACACGCTGGAACCACGTCCTGGACAGACTGGAACCACCTGCCGGACATGCCTGGACCACCTGCCGAGCACGCCGGAACCACCTGCTCGACTCGCAGGACCCATGTGCCAGACACGCCAAAATGAACTGCCGGCTACACCAGAACCACTTACCGGACACTCCGGAATAACCTGCCCGGCATGCCAGAACCACCTCTCAGAAGTGCCAGAAGCACGTGCTGGACATGCCGGAACAACCTATCGGACAGAAAGGAACAACCTGCCGGACACACCAAAATCACCTGCGGGCTACGCCAGAACCACTTGGAGGACTCTCCGGGAAAACCTGCCGGGCATGCTGGAACCACCTCTCAGACGTGCCTGAACCACGTGGCGGACACTCCGCAAACGCATGTCGGGCCGGCCGGAACCACCTCTCAGACGTGCCAGAACCTCATGCCGGACACCCCAGAACCACCTGCTGGACAGACCGGAAACACCTGCCGGACACGCCGGAACCACATGTTCGACTCGCTGGAACCACATTCTGGACATGGCAAAATCACCTGCCGCCTATGCCAGAACCGCTTGGCGAACACTCCGGAATCACCTGTCAGGCATGCCGGAACCACCTCTCAGACCTGCCAGAACCACATGCCAATGACACCGGAAGCACCTGCCGAGCATGCCGGAAGCACCTGCTCGACTCGCCAGAACCACCTGTCGGACACGCCAAAATCACCTGCCGGCTACGCCACAGCCAGTTGGTGAACACTCCGGAAACACCTGCCGGGCTGGCTGGAACCACCTGCCAGCTACGCCAGAACCACGTGGCGGAGACTCCAGAAACAACTGTTGGGCCAGCCGGAACCACCTCTCAGACGTGCCAGAACCATGTGCCTGAGATGCTGGAACCACACCCCGAACAGACCGAAACCACCTGCCAGACCCAACTGAACCACGTGCCGAGCACGCAGGAACAACCTGCTCGCCTCGCCGGAACCACCTGCCGGGCGCAGCGGAAGCACCTGCCGAGCGCGCCGGAGCCACCTGCTCGCCTCGCCGGAACCACCTGCCGGGCCCAGCGGAAGCACCTGCCGAGCGCGCCGGAGCCACCTGCTCGCCTCGCCGGAACCACGTGCCGGGCCCTAACCCTAACCCTAACCCTAACCCTATCCCCAAACCCTAACCCTAACCCTAACCCCTAACCCTAAGCCTAACCCTAAACCCTAACCCAACCGTAACCCTAACCCTAACCCTACCCCTAACCCTAACCCCTAACCCCAAACCCTAAACCCTAACCCTAACCGTAACCCTAACCCTATCCCTAACCCTAACCTGACGGACAGGCTGGAACCAGCTGCTCAACTCGCCGGAACCACCTGCCAGACATGCCAGAACCACCTGCCGAGCACGCCGGAGCCACCTGCTGGACTCACCAGAACCACCCGCCTGACAGGCCAAAATCAACAGCTGGCTATGAGAGAACCACCTGGCAGACAATCCGCAATAACCTGCCAGGCATGCAGGAACCACCTCTCAGACGTAAGAGAACCACGTGCCGGACACGCTGGAACCACGTCCTGGACAGACTGGAACCACCTGCCGGACATGCCTGGACCACCTGCCGAGCACGCCGGAACCACCTGCTCGACTCGCAGGACCCATGTGCCAGACACGCCAAAATGAACTGCCGGCTACACCAGAACCACTTACCGGACACTCCGGAATAACCTGCCCGGCATGCCAGAACCACCTCTCAGAAGTGCCAGAAGCACGTGCTGGACATGCCGGAACAACCTATCGGACAGAAAGGAACAACCTGCCGGACACACCAAAATCACCTGCGGGCTACGCCAGAACCACTTGGAGGACTCTCCGGGAAAACCTGCCGGGCATGCTGGAACCACCTCTCAGACGTGCCTGAACCACGTGGCGGACACTCCGCAAACGCATGTCGGGCCGGCCGGAACCACCTCTCAGACGTGCCAGAACCTCATGCCGGACACCCCAGAACCACCTGCTGGACAGACCGGAAACACCTGCCGGACACGCCGGAACCACATGTTCGACTCGCTGGAACCACATTCTGGACATGGCAAAATCACCTGCCGCCTATGCCAGAACCGCTTGGCGAACACTCCGGAATCACCTGTCAGGCATGCCGGAACCACCTCTCAGACCTGCCAGAACCACATGCCAATGACACCGGAAGCACCTGCCGAGCATGCCGGAAGCACCTGCTCGACTCGCCAGAACCACCTGTCGGACACGCCAAAATCACCTGCCGGCTACGCCACAGCCAGTTGGTGAACACTCCGGAAACACCTGCCGGGCTGGCTGGAACCACCTGCCAGCTACGCCAGAACCACTTGGCGGAGACTCCAGAAACAACTGTTGGGCCAGCCGGAACCACCTCTCAGACGTGCCAGAACCATGTGCCTGAGATGCTGGAACCACACCCCGAACAGACCGAAACCACCTGCCAGACCCAACTGAACCACGTGCCGAGCACGCAGGAACAACCTGCTCGCCTCGCCGGAACCACCTGCCGGGCGCAGCGGAAGCACCTGCCGAGCGCGCCGGAGCCACCTGCTCGCCTCGCCGGAACCACCTGCCGGGCCCAGCGGAAGCACCTGCCGAGCGCGCCGGAGCCACCTGCTCGCCTCGCCGGAACCACGTGCCGGGCCCTAACCCTAACCCTAACCCTAACCCTATCCCCAAACCCTAACCCTAACCCTAACCCCTAACCCTAAGCCTAACCCTAAACCCTAACCCAACCGTAACCCTAACCCTAACCCTACCCCTAACCCTAACCCCTAACCCCAAACCCTAAACCCTAACCCTAACCGTAACCCTAACCCTATCCCTAACCCTAACCTGACGGACAGGCTGGAACCAGCTGCTCAACTCGCCGGAACCACCTGCCAGACATGCCAGAACCACCTGCCGAGCACGCCGGAGCCACCTGCTGGACTCACCAGAACCACCCGCCTGACAGGCCAAAATCAACAGCTGGCTATGAGAGAACCACCTGGCAGACAATCCGCAATAACCTGCCAGGCATGCAGGAACCACCTCTCAGACGTAAGAGAACCACGTGCCGGACACGCTGGAACCACGTCCTGGACAGACTGGAACCACCTGCCGGACATGCCTGGACCACCTGCCGAGCACGCCGGAACCACCTGCTCGACTCGCAGGACCCATGTGCCAGACACGCCAAAATGAACTGCCGGCTACACCAGAACCACTTACCGGACACTCCGGAATAACCTGCCCGGCATGCCAGAACCACCTCTCAGAAGTGCCAGAAGCACGTGCTGGACATGCCGGAACAACCTATCGGACAGAAAGGAACAACCTGCCGGACACACCAAAATCACCTGCGGGCTACGCCAGAACCACTTGGAGGACTCTCCGGGAAAACCTGCCGGGCATGCTGGAACCACCTCTCAGACGTGCCTGAACCACGTGGCGGACACTCCGCAAACGCATGTCGGGCCGGCCGGAACCACCTCTCAGACGTGCCAGAACCTCATGCCGGACACCCCAGAACCACCTGCTGGACAGACCGGAAACACCTGCCGGACACGCCGGAACCACATGTTCGACTCGCTGGAACCACATTCTGGACATGGCAAAATCACCTGCCGCCTATGCCAGAACCGCTTGGCGAACACTCCGGAATCACCTGTCAGGCATGCCGGAACCACCTCTCAGACCTGCCAGAACCACATGCCAATGACACCGGAAGCACCTGCCGAGCATGCCGGAAGCACCTGCTCGACTCGCCAGAACCACCTGTCGGACACGCCAAAATCACCTGCCGGCTACGCCACAGCCAGTTGGTGAACACTCCGGAAACACCTGCCGGGCTGGCTGGAACCACCTGCCAGCTACGCCAGAACCACTTGGCGGAGACTCCAGAAACACCTGTTGGGCCAGCCGGAACCACCTCTCAGACGTGCCAGAACCATGTGCCTGAGATGCTGGAACCACACCCCGAACAGACCGAAACCACCTGCCAGACCCAACTGAACCACGTGCCGAGCACGCAGGAACAACCTGCTCGCCTCGCCGGAACCACCTGCCGGGCGCAGCGGAAGCACCTGCCGAGCGCGCCGGAGCCACCTGCTCGCCTCGCCGGAACCACCTGCCGGGCCCAGCGGAAGCACGTGCCGAGCGCGCCGGAGCCACCTGCTCGCCTCGCCGGAACCACCTGCCGGGCCCAGCGGAAGCACCTGCCGAGCGCGCCGGAGCCACCTGCTCGCCTCGCCGGAACCACGTGCCGGGCCCTAACCCTAACCCTAACCCTAACCCTATCCCCAAACCCTAACCCTAACCCTAACCCCTAACCCTAAGCCTAACCCTAAACCCTAACCCAACCGTAACCCTAACCCTAACCCTACCCCTAACCCTAACCCCTAACCCCAAACCCTAAACCCTAACCCTAACCGTAACCCTAACCCTATCCCTAACCCTAACCTGACGGACAGGCTGGAACCAGCTGCTCAACTCGCCGGAACCACCTGCCAGACATGCCAGAACCACCTGCCGAGCACGCCGGAGCCACCTGCTGGACTCACCAGAACCACCCGCCTGACAGGCCAAAATCAACAGCTGGCTATGAGAGAACCACCTGGCAGACAATCCGCAATAACCTGCCAGGCATGCAGGAACCACCTCTCAGACGTAAGAGAACCACGTGCCGGACACGCTGGAACCACGTCCTGGACAGACTGGAACCACCTGCCGGACATGCCTGGACCACCTGCCGAGCACGCCGGAACCACCTGCTCGACTCGCAGGACCCATGTGCCAGACACGCCAAAATGAACTGCCGGCTACACCAGAACCACTTACCGGACACTCCGGAATAACCTGCCCGGCATGCCAGAACCACCTCTCAGAAGTGCCAGAAGCACGTGCTGGACATGCCGGAACAACCTATCGGACAGAAAGGAACAACCTGCCGGACACACCAAAATCACCTGCGGGCTACGCCAGAACCACTTGGAGGACTCTCCGGGAAAACCTGCCGGGCATGCTGGAACCACCTCTCAGACGTGCCTGAACCACGTGGCGGACACTCCGCAAACGCATGTCGGGCCGGCCGGAACCACCTCTCAGACGTGCCAGAACCTCATGCCGGACACCCCAGAACCACCTGCTGGACAGACCGGAAACACCTGCCGGACACGCCGGAACCACATGTTCGACTCGCTGGAACCACATTCTGGACATGGCAAAATCACCTGCCGCCTATGCCAGAACCGCTTGGCGAACACTCCGGAATCACCTGTCAGGCATGCCGGAACCACCTCTCAGACCTGCCAGAACCACATGCCAATGACACCGGAAGCACCTGCCGAGCATGCCGGAAGCACCTGCTCGACTCGCCAGAACCACCTGTCGGACACGCCAAAATCACCTGCCGGCTACGCCACAGCCAGTTGGTGAACACTCCGGAAACACCTGCCGGGCTGGCTGGAACCACCTGCCAGCTACGCCAGAACCACTTGGCGGAGACTCCAGAAACACCTGTTGGGCCAGCCGGAACCACCTCTCAGACGTGCCAGAACCATGTGCCTGAGATGCTGGAACCACACCCCGAACAGACCGAAACCACCTGCCAGACCCAACTGAACCACGTGCCGAGCACGCAGGAACAACGTGCTCGCCTCGACGGAACCACCTGCCGGGCGCAGCGGAAGCACCTGCCGAGCGCGCCGGAGCCACCTGCTCGCCTCGCCGGAACCACCTGCCGGGCCCAGCGGAAGCACGTGCCGAGCGCGCCGGAGCCACCTGCTCGCCTCGCCAGAACCACCTGCCGGGCCCAGCGGAAGCACCTGCCGAGCGCGCCGGAGCCACCTGCTCGCCTCGCCGGAACCACGTGCCGGGCCCTAACCCTAACCCTAACCCTAACCCTATCCCCAAACCCTAACCCTAACCCTAACCCCTAACCCTAAGCCTAACCCTAAACCCTAACCCAACCGTAACCCTAACCCTAACCCTACCCATAACCCTAACCCCTAACCCCAAACCCTAAACCCTAACCCTAACCGTAACCCTAACCCTATCCCTAACCCTAACCTGACGGACAGGCTGGAACCAGCTGCTCAACTCGCCGGAACCACCTGCCAGACATGCCAGAACCACCTGCCGAGCACGCCGGAGCCACCTGCTGGACTCACCAGAACCACCCGCCTGACAGGCCAAAATCAACAGCTGGCTATGAGAGAACCACCTGGCAGACAATCCGCAATAACCTGCCAGGCATGCAGGAACCACCTCTCAGACGTAAGAGAACCACGTGCCGGACACGCTGGAACCACGTCCTGGACAGACTGGAACCACCTGCCGGACATGCCTGGACCACCTGCCGAGCACGCCGGAACCACCTGCTCGACTCGCAGGACCCATGTGCCAGACACGCCAAAATGAACTGCCGGCTACACCAGAACCACTTACCGGACACTCCGGAATAACCTGCCCGGCATGCCAGAACCACCTCTCAGAAGTGCCAGAAGCACGTGCTGGACATGCCGGAACAACCTATCGGACAGAAAGGAACAACCTGCCGGACACACCAAAATCACCTGCGGGCTACGCCAGAACCACTTGGAGGACTCTCCGGGAAAACCTGCCGGGCATGCTGGAACCACCTCTCAGACGTGCCTGAACCACGTGGCGGACACTCCGCAAACGCATGTCGGGCCGGCCGGAACCACCTCTCAGACGTGCCAGAACCTCATGCCGGACACCCCAGAACCACCTGCTGGACAGACCGGAAACACCTGCCGGACACGCCGGAACCACATGTTCGACTCGCTGGAACCACATTCTGGACATGGCAAAATCACCTGCCGCCTATGCCAGAACCGCTTGGCGAACACTCCGGAATCACCTGTCAGGCATGCCGGAACCACCTCTCAGACCTGCCAGAACCACATGCCAATGACACCGGAAGCACCTGCCGAGCATGCCGGAAGCACCTGCTCGACTCGCCAGAACCACCTGTCGGACACGCCAAAATCACCTGCCGGCTACGCCACAGCCAGTTGGTGAACACTCCGGAAACACCTGCCGGGCTGGCTGGAACCACCTGCCAGCTACGCCAGAACCACTTGGCGGAGACTCCAGAAACACCTGTTGGGCCAGCCGGAACCACCTCTCAGACGTGCCAGAACCATGTGCCTGAGATGCTGGAACCACACCCCGAACAGACCGAAACCACCTGCCAGACCCAACTGAACCACGTGCCGAGCACGCAGGAACAACCTGCTCGCCTCGCCGGAACCACCTGCCGGGCGCAGCGGAAGCACCTGCCGAGCGCGCCGGAGCCACCTGCTCGCCTCGCCGGAACCACCTGCCGGGCCCAGCGGAAGCACGTGCCGAGCGCGCCGGAGCCACCTGCTCGCCTCGCCGGAACCACCTGCCGGGCGCAGCGGAAGCACCTGCCGAGCGCGCCGGAGCCACCTGCTCGCCTCGCCGGAACCACCTGCCGGGCCCAGCGGAAGCACGTGCCGAGCGCGCCGGAGCCACCTGCTCGCCTCGCCGGAACCACCTGCCGGGCCCAGCGGAAGCACCTGCCGAGCGCGCCGGAGCCACCTGCTCGCCTCGCCGGAACCACGTGCCGGGCCCTAACCCTAACCCTAACCCTAACCCTATCCCCAAACCCTAACCCTAACCCTAACCCCTAACCCTAAGCCTAACCCTAAACCCTAACCCAACCGTAACCCTAACCCTAACCCTACCCCTAACCCTAACCCCTAACCCCAAACCCTAAACCCTAACCCTAACCGTAACCCTAACCCTATCCCTAACCCTAACCTGACGGACAGGCTGGAACCAGCTGCTCAACTCGCCGGAACCACCTGCCAGACATGCCAGAACCACCTGCCGAGCACGCCGGAGCCACCTGCTGGACTCACCAGAACCACCCGCCTGACAGGCCAAAATCAACAGCTGGCTATGAGAGAACCACCTGGCAGACAATCCGCAATAACCTGCCAGGCATGCAGGAACCACCTCTCAGACGTAAGAGAACCACGTGCCGGACACGCTGGAACCACGTCCTGGACAGACTGGAACCACCTGCCGGACATGCCTGGACCACCTGCCGAGCACGCCGGAACCACCTGCTCGACTCGCAGGACCCATGTGCCAGACACGCCAAAATGAACTGCCGGCTACACCAGAACCACTTACCGGACACTCCGGAATAACCTGCCCGGCATGCCAGAACCACCTCTCAGAAGTGCCAGAAGCACGTGCTGGACATGCCGGAACAACCTATCGGACAGAAAGGAACAACCTGCCGGACACACCAAAATCACCTGCGGGCTACGCCAGAACCACTTGGAGGACTCTCCGGGAAAACCTGCCGGGCATGCTGGAACCACCTCTCAGACGTGCCTGAACCACGTGGCGGACACTCCGCAAACGCATGTCGGGCCGGCCGGAACCACCTCTCAGACGTGCCAGAACCTCATGCCGGACACCCCAGAACCACCTGCTGGACAGACCGGAAACACCTGCCGGACACGCCGGAACCACATGTTCGACTCGCTGGAACCACATTCTGGACATGGCAAAATCACCTGCCGCCTATGCCAGAACCGCTTGGCGAACACTCCGGAATCACCTGTCAGGCATGCCGGAACCACCTCTCAGACCTGCCAGAACCACATGCCAATGACACCGGAAGCACCTGCCGAGCATGCCGGAAGCACCTGCTCGACTCGCCAGAACCACCTGTCGGACACGCCAAAATCACCTGCCGGCTACGCCACAGCCAGTTGGTGAACACTCCGGAAACACCTGCCGGGCTGGCTGGAACCACCTGCCAGCTACGCCAGAACCACTTGGCGGAGACTCCAGAAACACCTGTTGGGCCAGCCGGAACCACCTCTCAGACGTGCCAGAACCATGTGCCTGAGATGCTGGAACCACACCCCGAACAGACCGAAACCACCTGCCAGACCCAACTGAACCACGTGCCGAGCACGCAGGAACAACGTGCTCGCCTCGACGGAACCACCTGCCGGGCGCAGCGGAAGCACCTGCCGAGCGCGCCGGAGCCACCTGCTCGCCTCGCCGGAACCACCTGCCGGGCCCAGCGGAAGCACGTGCCGAGCGCGCCGGAGCCACCTGCTCGCCTCGCCAGAACCACCTGCCGGGCCCAGCGGAAGCACCTGCCGAGCGCGCCGGAGCCACCTGCTCGCCTCGCCGGAACCACGTGCCGGGCCCTAACCCTAACCCTAACCCTAACCCTATCCCCAAACCCTAACCCTAACCCTAACCCCTAACCCTAAGCCTAACCCTAAACCCTAACCCAACCGTAACCCTAACCCTAACCCTACCCATAACCCTAACCCCTAACCCCAAACCCTAAACCCTAACCCTAACCGTAACCCTAACCCTATCCCTAACCCTAACCTGACGGACAGGCTGGAACCAGCTGCTCAACTCGCCGGAACCACCTGCCAGACATGCCAGAACCACCTGCCGAGCACGCCGGAGCCACCTGCTGGACTCACCAGAACCACCCGCCTGACAGGCCAAAATCAACAGCTGGCTATGAGAGAACCACCTGGCAGACAATCCGCAATAACCTGCCAGGCATGCAGGAACCACCTCTCAGACGTAAGAGAACCACGTGCCGGACACGCTGGAACCACGTCCTGGACAGACTGGAACCACCTGCCGGACATGCCTGGACCACCTGCCGAGCACGCCGGAACCACCTGCTCGACTCGCAGGACCCATGTGCCAGACACGCCAAAATGAACTGCCGGCTACACCAGAACCACTTACCGGACACTCCGGAATAACCTGCCCGGCATGCCAGAACCACCTCTCAGAAGTGCCAGAAGCACGTGCTGGACATGCCGGAACAACCTATCGGACAGAAAGGAACAACCTGCCGGACACACCAAAATCACCTGCGGGCTACGCCAGAACCACTTGGAGGACTCTCCGGGAAAACCTGCCGGGCATGCTGGAACCACCTCTCAGACGTGCCTGAACCACGTGGCGGACACTCCGCAAACGCATGTCGGGCCGGCCGGAACCACCTCTCAGACGTGCCAGAACCTCATGCCGGACACCCCAGAACCACCTGCTGGACAGACCGGAAACACCTGCCGGACACGCCGGAACCACATGTTCGACTCGCTGGAACCACATTCTGGACATGGCAAAATCACCTGCCGCCTATGCCAGAACCGCTTGGCGAACACTCCGGAATCACCTGTCAGGCATGCCGGAACCACCTCTCAGACCTGCCAGAACCACATGCCAATGACACCGGAAGCACCTGCCGAGCATGCCGGAAGCACCTGCTCGACTCGCCAGAACCACCTGTCGGACACGCCAAAATCACCTGCCGGCTACGCCACAGCCAGTTGGTGAACACTCCGGAAACACCTGCCGGGCTGGCTGGAACCACCTGCCAGCTACGCCAGAACCACTTGGCGGAGACTCCAGAAACAACTGTTGGGCCAGCCGGAACCACCTCTCAGACGTGCCAGAACCATGTGCCTGAGATGCTGGAACCACACCCCGAACAGACCGAAACCACCTGCCAGACCCAACTGAACCACGTGCCGAGCACGCAGGAACAACCTGCTCGCCTCGCCGGAACCACCTGCCGGGCGCAGCGGAAGCACCTGCCGAGCGCGCCGGAGCCACCTGCTCGCCTCGCCGGAACCACCTGCCGGGCCCAGCGGAAGCACCTGCCGAGCGCGCCGGAGCCACCTGCTCGCCTCGCCGGAACCACGTGCCGGGCCCTAACCCTAACCCTAACCCTAACCCTATCCCCAAACCCTAACCCTAACCCTAACCCCTAACCCTAAGCCTAACCCTAAACCCTAACCCAACCGTAACCCTAACCCTAACCCTACCCCTAACCCTAACCCCTAACCCCAAACCCTAAACCCTAACCCTAACCGTAACCCTAACCCTATCCCTAACCCTAACCTGACGGACAGGCTGGAACCAGCTGCTCAACTCGCCGGAACCACCTGCCAGACATGCCAGAACCACCTGCCGAGCACGCCGGAGCCACCTGCTGGACTCACCAGAACCACCCGCCTGACAGGCCAAAATCAACAGCTGGCTATGAGAGAACCACCTGGCAGACAATCCGCAATAACCTGCCAGGCATGCAGGAACCACCTCTCAGACGTAAGAGAACCACGTGCCGGACACGCTGGAACCACGTCCTGGACAGACTGGAACCACCTGCCGGACATGCCTGGACCACCTGCCGAGCACGCCGGAACCACCTGCTCGACTCGCAGGACCCATGTGCCAGACACGCCAAAATGAACTGCCGGCTACACCAGAACCACTTACCGGACACTCCGGAATAACCTGCCCGGCATGCCAGAACCACCTCTCAGAAGTGCCAGAAGCACGTGCTGGACATGCCGGAACAACCTATCGGACAGAAAGGAACAACCTGCCGGACACACCAAAATCACCTGCGGGCTACGCCAGAACCACTTGGAGGACTCTCCGGGAAAACCTGCCGGGCATGCTGGAACCACCTCTCAGACGTGCCTGAACCACGTGGCGGACACTCCGCAAACGCATGTCGGGCCGGCCGGAACCACCTCTCAGACGTGCCAGAACCTCATGCCGGACACCCCAGAACCACCTGCTGGACAGACCGGAAACACCTGCCGGACACGCCGGAACCACATGTTCGACTCGCTGGAACCACATTCTGGACATGGCAAAATCACCTGCCGCCTATGCCAGAACCGCTTGGCGAACACTCCGGAATCACCTGTCAGGCATGCCGGAACCACCTCTCAGACCTGCCAGAACCACATGCCAATGACACCGGAAGCACCTGCCGAGCATGCCGGAAGCACCTGCTCGACTCGCCAGAACCACCTGTCGGACACGCCAAAATCACCTGCCGGCTACGCCACAGCCAGTTGGTGAACACTCCGGAAACACCTGCCGGGCTGGCTGGAACCACCTGCCAGCTACGCCAGAACCACTTGGCGGAGACTCCAGAAACACCTGTTGGGCCAGCCGGAACCACCTCTCAGACGTGCCAGAACCATGTGCCTGAGATGCTGGAACCACACCCCGAACAGACCGAAACCACCTGCCAGACCCAACTGAACCACGTGCCGAGCACGCAGGAACAACCTGCTCGCCTCGCCGGAACCACCTGCCGGGCGCAGCGGAAGCACCTGCCGAGCGCGCCGGAGCCACCTGCTCGCCTCGCCGGAACCACCTGCCGGGCCCAGCGGAAGCACGTGCCGAGCGCGCCGGAGCCACCTGCTCGCCTCGCCGGAACCACCTGCCGGGCCCAGCGGAAGCACCTGCCGAGCGCGCCGGAGCCACCTGCTCGCCTCGCCGGAACCACGTGCCGGGCCCTAACCCTAACCCTAACCCTAACCCTATCCCCAAACCCTAACCCTAACCCTAACCCCTAACCCTAAGCCTAACCCTAAACCCTAACCCAACCGTAACCCTAACCCTAACCCTACCCCTAACCCTAACCCCTAACCCCAAACCCTAAACCCTAACCCTAACCGTAACCCTAACCCTATCCCTAACCCTAACCTGACGGACAGGCTGGAACCAGCTGCTCAACTCGCCGGAACCACCTGCCAGACATGCCAGAACCACCTGCCGAGCACGCCGGAGCCACCTGCTGGACTCACCAGAACCACCCGCCTGACAGGCCAAAATCAACAGCTGGCTATGAGAGAACCACCTGGCAGACAATCCGCAATAACCTGCCAGGCATGCAGGAACCACCTCTCAGACGTAAGAGAACCACGTGCCGGACACGCTGGAACCACGTCCTGGACAGACTGGAACCACCTGCCGGACATGCCTGGACCACCTGCCGAGCACGCCGGAACCACCTGCTCGACTCGCAGGACCCATGTGCCAGACACGCCAAAATGAACTGCCGGCTACACCAGAACCACTTACCGGACACTCCGGAATAACCTGCCCGGCATGCCAGAACCACCTCTCAGAAGTGCCAGAAGCACGTGCTGGACATGCCGGAACAACCTATCGGACAGAAAGGAACAACCTGCCGGACACACCAAAATCACCTGCGGGCTACGCCAGAACCACTTGGAGGACTCTCCGGGAAAACCTGCCGGGCATGCTGGAACCACCTCTCAGACGTGCCTGAACCACGTGGCGGACACTCCGCAAACGCATGTCGGGCCGGCCGGAACCACCTCTCAGACGTGCCAGAACCTCATGCCGGACACCCCAGAACCACCTGCTGGACAGACCGGAAACACCTGCCGGACACGCCGGAACCACATGTTCGACTCGCTGGAACCACATTCTGGACATGGCAAAATCACCTGCCGCCTATGCCAGAACCGCTTGGCGAACACTCCGGAATCACCTGTCAGGCATGCCGGAACCACCTCTCAGACCTGCCAGAACCACATGCCAATGACACCGGAAGCACCTGCCGAGCATGCCGGAAGCACCTGCTCGACTCGCCAGAACCACCTGTCGGACACGCCAAAATCACCTGCCGGCTACGCCACAGCCAGTTGGTGAACACTCCGGAAACACCAGCCGGGCTGGCTGGAACCACCTGCCAGCTACGCCAGAACCACTTGGCGGAGACTCCAGAAACACCTGTTGGGCCAGCCGGAACCACCTCTCAGACGTGCCAGAACCATGTGCCTGAGATGCTGGAACCACACCCCGAACAGACCGAAACCACCTGCCAGACCCAACTGAACCACGTGCCGAGCACGCAGGAACAACCTGCTCGCCTCGCCGGAACCACCTGCCGGGCGCAGCGGAAGCACCTGCCGAGCGCGCCGGAGCCACCTGCTCGCCTCGCCGGAACCACCTGCCGGGCGCAGCGGAAGCACCTGCCGAGCGCGCCGGAGCCACCTGCTCGCCTCGCCGGAACCACCTGCCGGGCCCAGCGGAAGCACGTGCCGAGCGCGCCGGAGCCACCTGCTCGCCTCGCCGGAACCACCTGCCGGGCCCAGCGGAAGCACCTGCCGAGCGCGCCGGAGCCACCTGCTCGCCTCGCCGGAACCACGTGCCGGGCCCTAACCCTAACCCTAACCCTAACCCTATCCCCAAACCCTAACCCTAACCCTAACCCCTAACCCTAAGCCTAACCCTAAACCCTAACCCAACCGTAACCCTAACCCTAACCCTACCCCTAACCCTAACCCCTAACCCCAAACCCTAAACCCTAACCCTAACCGTAACCCTAACCCTATCCCTAACCCTAACCTGACGGACAGGCTGGAACCAGCTGCTCAACTCGCCGGAACCACCTGCCAGACATGCCAGAACCACCTGCCGAGCACGCCGGAGCCACCTGCTGGACTCACCAGAACCACCCGCCTGACAGGCCAAAATCAACAGCTGGCTATGAGAGAACCACCTGGCAGACAATCCGCAATAACCTGCCAGGCATGCAGGAACCACCTCTCAGACGTAAGAGAACCACGTGCCGGACACGCTGGAACCACGTCCTGGACAGACTGGAACCACCTGCCGGACATGCCTGGACCACCTGCCGAGCACGCCGGAACCACCTGCTCGACTCGCAGGACCCATGTGCCAGACACGCCAAAATGAACTGCCGGCTACACCAGAACCACTTACCGGACACTCCGGAATAACCTGCCCGGCATGCCAGAACCACCTCTCAGAAGTGCCAGAAGCACGTGCTGGACATGCCGGAACAACCTATCGGACAGAAAGGAACAACCTGCCGGACACACCAAAATCACCTGCGGGCTACGCCAGAACCACTTGGAGGACTCTCCGGGAAAACCTGCCGGGCATGCTGGAACCACCTCTCAGACGTGCCTGAACCACGTGGCGGACACTCCGCAAACGCATGTCGGGCCGGCCGGAACCACCTCTCAGACGTGCCAGAACCTCATGCCGGACACCCCAGAACCACCTGCTGGACAGACCGGAAACACCTGCCGGACACGCCGGAACCACATGTTCGACTCGCTGGAACCACATTCTGGACATGGCAAAATCACCTGCCGCCTATGCCAGAACCGCTTGGCGAACACTCCGGAATCACCTGTCAGGCATGCCGGAACCACCTCTCAGACCTGCCAGAACCACATGCCAATGACACCGGAAGCACCTGCCGAGCATGCCGGAAGCACCTGCTCGACTCGCCAGAACCACCTGTCGGACACGCCAAAATCACCTGCCGGCTACGCCACAGCCAGTTGGTGAACACTCCGGAAACACCTGCCGGGCTGGCTGGAACCACCTGCCAGCTACGCCAGAACCACTTGGCGGAGACTCCAGAAACACCTGTTGGGCCAGCCGGAACCACCTCTCAGACGTGCCAGAACCATGTGCCTGAGATGCTGGAACCACACCCCGAACAGACCGAAACCACCTGCCAGACCCAACTGAACCACGTGCCGAGCACGCAGGAACAACCTGCTCGCCTCGCCGGAACCACCTGCCGGGCGCAGCGGAAGCACCTGCCGAGCGCGCCGGAGCCACCTGCTCGCCTCGCCGGAACCACCTGCCGGGCCCAGCGGAAGCACGTGCCGAGCGCGCCGGAGCCACCTGCTCGCCTCGCCGGAACCACCTGCCGGGCCCAGCGGAAGCACCTGCCGAGCGCGCCGGAGCCACCTGCTCGCCTCGCCGGAACCACGTGCCGGGCCCTAACCCTAACCCTAACCCTAACCCTATCCCCAAACCCTAACCCTAACCCTAACCCCTAACCCTAAGCCTAACCCTAAACCCTAACCCAACCGTAACCCTAACCCTAACCCTACCCCTAACCCTAACCCCTAACCCCAAACCCTAAACCCTAACCCTAACCGTAACCCTAACCCTATCCCTAACCCTAACCTGACGGACAGGCTGGAACCAGCTGCTCAACTCGCCGGAACCACCTGCCAGACATGCCAGAACCACCTGCCGAGCACGCCGGAGCCACCTGCTGGACTCACCAGAACCACCCGCCTGACAGGCCAAAATCAACAGCTGGCTATGAGAGAACCACCTGGCAGACAATCCGCAATAACCTGCCAGGCATGCAGGAACCACCTCTCAGACGTAAGAGAACCACGTGCCGGACACGCTGGAACCACGTCCTGGACAGACTGGAACCACCTGCCGGACATGCCTGGACCACCTGCCGAGCACGCCGGAACCACCTGCTCGACTCGCAGGACCCATGTGCCAGACACGCCAAAATGAACTGCCGGCTACACCAGAACCACTTACCGGACACTCCGGAATAACCTGCCCGGCATGCCAGAACCACCTCTCAGAAGTGCCAGAAGCACGTGCTGGACATGCCGGAACAACCTATCGGACAGAAAGGAACAACCTGCCGGACACACCAAAATCACCTGCGGGCTACGCCAGAACCACTTGGAGGACTCTCCGGGAAAACCTGCCGGGCATGCTGGAACCACCTCTCAGACGTGCCTGAACCACGTGGCGGACACTCCGCAAACGCATGTCGGGCCGGCCGGAACCACCTCTCAGACGTGCCAGAACCTCATGCCGGACACCCCAGAACCACCTGCTGGACAGACCGGAAACACCTGCCGGACACGCCGGAACCACATGTTCGACTCGCTGGAACCACATTCTGGACATGGCAAAATCACCTGCCGCCTATGCCAGAACCGCTTGGCGAACACTCCGGAATCACCTGTCAGGCATGCCGGAACCACCTCTCAGACCTGCCAGAACCACATGCCAATGACACCGGAAGCACCTGCCGAGCATGCCGGAAGCACCTGCTCGACTCGCCAGAACCACCTGTCGGACACGCCAAAATCACCTGCCGGCTACGCCACAGCCAGTTGGTGAACACTCCGGAAACACCAGCCGGGCTGGCTGGAACCACCTGCCAGCTACGCCAGAACCACTTGGCGGAGACTCCAGAAACACCTGTTGGGCCAGCCGGAACCACCTCTCAGACGTGCCAGAACCATGTGCCTGAGATGCTGGAACCACACCCCGAACAGACCGAAACCACCTGCCAGACCCAACTGAACCACGTGCCGAGCACGCAGGAACAACCTGCTCGCCTCGCCGGAACCACCTGCCGGGCGCAGCGGAAGCACCTGCCGAGCGCGCCGGAGCCACCTGCTCGCCTCGCCGGAACCACCTGCCGGGCGCAGCGGAAGCACCTGCCGAGCGCGCCGGAGCCACCTGCTCGCCTCGCCGGAACCACCTGCCGGGCCCAGCGGAAGCACGTGCCGAGCGCGCCGGAGCCACCTGCTCGCCTCGCCGGAACCACCTGCCGGGCCCAGCGGAAGCACCTGCCGAGCGCGCCGGAGCCACCTGCTCGCCTCGCCGGAACCACGTGCCGGGCCCTAACCCTAACCCTAACCCTAACCCTATCCCCAAACCCTAACCCTAACCCTAACCCCTAACCCTAAGCCTAACCCTAAACCCTAACCCAACCGTAACCCTAACCCTAACCCTACCCCTAACCCTAACCCCTAACCCCAAACCCTAAACCCTAACCCTAACCGTAACCCTAACCCTATCCCTAACCCTAACCTGACGGACAGGCTGGAACCAGCTGCTCAACTCGCCGGAACCACCTGCCAGACATGCCAGAACCACCTGCCGAGCACGCCGGAGCCACCTGCTGGACTCACCAGAACCACCCGCCTGACAGGCCAAAATCAACAGCTGGCTATGAGAGAACCACCTGGCAGACAATCCGCAATAACCTGCCAGGCATGCAGGAACCACCTCTCAGACGTAAGAGAACCACGTGCCGGACACGCTGGAACCACGTCCTGGACAGACTGGAACCACCTGCCGGACATGCCTGGACCACCTGCCGAGCACGCCGGAACCACCTGCTCGACTCGCAGGACCCATGTGCCAGACACGCCAAAATGAACTGCCGGCTACACCAGAACCACTTACCGGACACTCCGGAATAACCTGCCCGGCATGCCAGAACCACCTCTCAGAAGTGCCAGAAGCACGTGCTGGACATGCCGGAACAACCTATCGGACAGAAAGGAACAACCTGCCGGACACACCAAAATCACCTGCGGGCTACGCCAGAACCACTTGGAGGACTCTCCGGGAAAACCTGCCGGGCATGCTGGAACCACCTCTCAGACGTGCCTGAACCACGTGGCGGACACTCCGCAAACGCATGTCGGGCCGGCCGGAACCACCTCTCAGACGTGCCAGAACCTCATGCCGGACACCCCAGAACCACCTGCTGGACAGACCGGAAACACCTGCCGGACACGCCGGAACCACATGTTCGACTCGCTGGAACCACATTCTGGACATGGCAAAATCACCTGCCGCCTATGCCAGAACCGCTTGGCGAACACTCCGGAATCACCTGTCAGGCATGCCGGAACCACCTCTCAGACCTGCCAGAACCACATGCCAATGACACCGGAAGCACCTGCCGAGCATGCCGGAAGCACCTGCTCGACTCGCCAGAACCACCTGTCGGACACGCCAAAATCACCTGCCGGCTACGCCACAGCCAGTTGGTGAACACTCCGGAAACACCTGCCGGGCTGGCTGGAACCACCTGCCAGCTACGCCAGAACCACTTGGCGGAGACTCCAGAAACACCTGTTGGGCCAGCCGGAACCACCTCTCAGACGTGCCAGAACCATGTGCCTGAGATGCTGGAACCACACCCCGAACAGACCGAAACCACCTGCCAGACCCAACTGAACCACGTGCCGAGCACGCAGGAACAACCTGCTCGCCTCGCCGGAACCACCTGCCGGGCGCAGCGGAAGCACCTGCCGAGCGCGCCGGAGCCACCTGCTCGCCTCGCCGGAACCACCTGCCGGGCCCAGCGGAAGCACGTGCCGAGCGCGCCGGAGCCACCTGCTCGCCTCGCCGGAACCACCTGCCGGGCCCAGCGGAAGCACCTGCCGAGCGCGCCGGAGCCACCTGCTCGCCTCGCCGGAACCACGTGCCGGGCCCTAACCCTAACCCTAACCCTAACCCTATCCCCAAACCCTAACCCTAACCCTAACCCCTAACCCTAAGCCTAACCCTAAACCCTAACCCAACCGTAACCCTAACCCTAACCCTACCCCTAACCCTAACCCCTAACCCCAAACCCTAAACCCTAACCCTAACCGTAACCCTAACCCTATCCCTAACCCTAACCTGACGGACAGGCTGGAACCAGCTGCTCAACTCGCCGGAACCACCTGCCAGACATGCCAGAACCACCTGCCGAGCACGCCGGAGCCACCTGCTGGACTCACCAGAACCACCCGCCTGACAGGCCAAAATCAACAGCTGGCTATGAGAGAACCACCTGGCAGACAATCCGCAATAACCTGCCAGGCATGCAGGAACCACCTCTCAGACGTAAGAGAACCACGTGCCGGACACGCTGGAACCACGTCCTGGACAGACTGGAACCACCTGCCGGACATGCCTGGACCACCTGCCGAGCACGCCGGAACCACCTGCTCGACTCGCAGGACCCATGTGCCAGACACGCCAAAATGAACTGCCGGCTACACCAGAACCACTTACCGGACACTCCGGAATAACCTGCCCGGCATGCCAGAACCACCTCTCAGAAGTGCCAGAAGCACGTGCTGGACATGCCGGAACAACCTATCGGACAGAAAGGAACAACCTGCCGGACACACCAAAATCACCTGCGGGCTACGCCAGAACCACTTGGAGGACTCTCCGGGAAAACCTGCCGGGCATGCTGGAACCACCTCTCAGACGTGCCTGAACCACGTGGCGGACACTCCGCAAACGCATGTCGGGCCGGCCGGAACCACCTCTCAGACGTGCCAGAACCTCATGCCGGACACCCCAGAACCACCTGCTGGACAGACCGGAAACACCTGCCGGACACGCCGGAACCACATGTTCGACTCGCTGGAACCACATTCTGGACATGGCAAAATCACCTGCCGCCTATGCCAGAACCGCTTGGCGAACACTCCGGAATCACCTGTCAGGCATGCCGGAACCACCTCTCAGACCTGCCAGAACCACATGCCAATGACACCGGAAGCACCTGCCGAGCATGCCGGAAGCACCTGCTCGACTCGCCAGAACCACCTGTCGGACACGCCAAAATCACCTGCCGGCTACGCCACAGCCAGTTGGTGAACACTCCGGAAACACCAGCCGGGCTGGCTGGAACCACCTGCCAGCTACGCCAGAACCACTTGGCGGAGACTCCAGAAACACCTGTTGGGCCAGCCGGAACCACCTCTCAGACGTGCCAGAACCATGTGCCTGAGATGCTGGAACCACACCCCGAACAGACCGAAACCACCTGCCAGACCCAACTGAACCACGTGCCGAGCACGCAGGAACAACCTGCTCGCCTCGCCGGAACCACCTGCCGGGCGCAGCGGAAGCACCTGCCGAGCGCGCCGGAGCCACCTGCTCGCCTCGCCGGAACCACCTGCCGGGCGCAGCGGAAGCACCTGCCGAGCGCGCCGGAGCCACCTGCTCGCCTCGCCGGAACCACCTGCCGGGCCCAGCGGAAGCACGTGCCGAGCGCGCCGGAGCCACCTGCTCGCCTCGCCGGAACCACCTGCCGGGCCCAGCGGAAGCACCTGCCGAGCGCGCCGGAGCCACCTGCTCGCCTCGCCGGAACCACGTGCCGGGCCCTAACCCTAACCCTAACCCTAACCCTATCCCCAAACCCTAACCCTAACCCTAACCCCTAACCCTAAGCCTAACCCTAAACCCTAACCCAACCGTAACCCTAACCCTAACCCTACCCCTAACCCTAACCCCTAACCCCAAACCCTAAACCCTAACCCTAACCGTAACCCTAACCCTATCCCTAACCCTAACCTGACGGACAGGCTGGAACCAGCTGCTCAACTCGCCGGAACCACCTGCCAGACATGCCAGAACCACCTGCCGAGCACGCCGGAGCCACCTGCTGGACTCACCAGAACCACCCGCCTGACAGGCCAAAATCAACAGCTGGCTATGAGAGAACCACCTGGCAGACAATCCGCAATAACCTGCCAGGCATGCAGGAACCACCTCTCAGACGTAAGAGAACCACGTGCCGGACACGCTGGAACCACGTCCTGGACAGACTGGAACCACCTGCCGGACATGCCTGGACCACCTGCCGAGCACGCCGGAACCACCTGCTCGACTCGCAGGACCCATGTGCCAGACACGCCAAAATGAACTGCCGGCTACACCAGAACCACTTACCGGACACTCCGGAATAACCTGCCCGGCATGCCAGAACCACCTCTCAGAAGTGCCAGAAGCACGTGCTGGACATGCCGGAACAACCTATCGGACAGAAAGGAACAACCTGCCGGACACACCAAAATCACCTGCGGGCTACGCCAGAACCACTTGGAGGACTCTCCGGGAAAACCTGCCGGGCATGCTGGAACCACCTCTCAGACGTGCCTGAACCACGTGGCGGACACTCCGCAAACGCATGTCGGGCTGGCCGGAACCACCTCTCAGACGTGCCAGAACCTCATGCCGGACACCCCAGAACCACCTGCTGGACAGACCGGAAACACCTGCCGGACACGCCGGAACCACATGTTCGACTCGCTGGAACCACATTCTGGACATGGCAAAATCACCTGCCGCCTATGCCAGAACCGCTTGGCGAACACTCCGGAATCACCTGTCAGGCATGCCGGAACCACCTCTCAGACCTGCCAGAACCACATGCCAATGACACCGGAAGCACCTGCCGAGCATGCCGGAAGCACCTGCTCGACTCGCCAGAACCACCTGTCGGACACGCCAAAATCACCTGCCGGCTACGCCACAGCCAGTTGGTGAACACTCCGGAAACACCAGCCGGGCTGGCTGGAACCACCTGCCAGCTACGCCAGAACCACTTGGCGGAGACTCCAGAAACACCTGTTGGGCCAGCCGGAACCACCTCTCAGACGTGCCAGAACCATGTGCCTGAGATGCTGGAACCACACCCCGAACAGACCGAAACCACCTGCCAGACCCAACTGAACCACGTGCCGAGCACGCAGGAACAACCTGCTCGCCTCGCCGGAACCACCTGCCGGGCGCAGCGGAAGCACCTGCCGAGCGCGCCGGAGCCACCTGCTCGCCTCGCCGGAACCACCTGCCGGGCCCAGCGGAAGCACGTGCCGAGCGCGCCGGAGCCACCTGCTCGCCTCGCCGGAACCACCTGCCGGGCCCAGCGGAAGCACCTGCCGAGCGCGCCGGAGCCACCTGCTCGCCTCGCCGGAACCACGTGCCGGGCCCTAACCCTAACCCTAACCCTAACCCTATCCCCAAACCCTAACCCTAACCCTAACCCCTAACCCTAAGCCTAACCCTAAACCCTAACCCAACCGTAACCCTAACCCTAACCCTACCCCTAACCCTAACCCCTAACCCCAAACCCTAAACCCTAACCCTAACCGTAACCCTAACCCTATCCCTAACCCTAACCTGACGGACAGGCTGGAACCAGCTGCTCAACTCGCCGGAACCACCTGCCAGACATGCCAGAACCACCTGCCGAGCACGCCGGAGCCACCTGCTGGACTCACCAGAACCACCCGCCTGACAGGCCAAAATCAACAGCTGGCTATGAGAGAACCACCTGGCAGACAATCCGCAATAACCTGCCAGGCATGCAGGAACCACCTCTCAGACGTAAGAGAACCACGTGCCGGACACGCTGGAACCACGTCCTGGACAGACTGGAACCACCTGCCGGACATGCCTGGACCACCTGCCGAGCACGCCGGAACCACCTGCTCGACTCGCAGGACCCATGTGCCAGACACGCCAAAATGAACTGCCGGCTACACCAGAACCACTTACCGGACACTCCGGAATAACCTGCCCGGCATGCCAGAACCACCTCTCAGAAGTGCCAGAAGCACGTGCTGGACATGCCGGAACAACCTATCGGACAGAAAGGAACAACCTGCCGGACACACCAAAATCACCTGCGGGCTACGCCAGAACCACTTGGAGGACTCTCCGGGAAAACCTGCCGGGCATGCTGGAACCACCTCTCAGACGTGCCTGAACCACGTGGCGGACACTCCGCAAACGCATGTCGGGCCGGCCGGAACCACCTCTCAGACGTGCCAGAACCTCATGCCGGACACCCCAGAACCACCTGCTGGACAGACCGGAAACACCTGCCGGACACGCCGGAACCACATGTTCGACTCGCTGGAACCACATTCTGGACATGGCAAAATCACCTGCCGCCTATGCCAGAACCGCTTGGCGAACACTCCGGAATCACCTGTCAGGCATGCCGGAACCACCTCTCAGACCTGCCAGAACCACATGCCAATGACACCGGAAGCACCTGCCGAGCATGCCGGAAGCACCTGCTCGACTCGCCAGAACCACCTGTCGGACACGCCAAAATCACCTGCCGGCTACGCCACAGCCAGTTGGTGAACACTCCGGAAACACCTGCCGGGCTGGCTGGAACCACCTGCCAGCTACGCCAGAACCACTTGGCGGAGACTCCAGAAACACCTGTTGGGCCAGCCGGAACCACCTCTCAGACGTGCCAGAACCATGTGCCTGAGATGCTGGAACCACACCCCGAACAGACCGAAACCACCTGCCAGACCCAACTGAACCACGTGCCGAGCACGCAGGAACAACCTGCTCGCCTCGCCGGAACCACCTGCCGGGCGCAGCGGAAGCACCTGCCGAGCGCGCCGGAGCCACCTGCTCGCCTCGCCGGAACCACCTGCCGGGCGCAGCGGAAGCACCTGCCGAGCGCGCCGGAGCCACCTGCTCGCCTCGCCGGAACCACCTGCCGGGCCCAGCGGAAGCACGTGCCGAGCGCGCCGGAGCCACCTGCTCGCCTCGCCGGAACCACGTGCCGGGCCCTAACCCTAACCCTAACCCTAACCCTATCCCCAAACCCTAACCCTAACCCTAACCCCTAACCCTAAGCCTAACCCTAAACCCTAACCCAACCGTAACCCTAACCCTAACCCTACCCCTAACCCTAACCCCTAACCCCAAACCCTAAACCCTAACCCTAACCGTAACCCTAACCCTATCCCTAACCCTAACCTGACGGACAGGCTGGAACCAGCTGCTCAACTCGCCGGAACCACCTGCCAGACATGCCAGAACCACCTGCCGAGCACGCCGGAGCCACCTGCTGGACTCACCAGAACCACCCGCCTGACAGGCCAAAATCAACAGCTGGCTATGAGAGAACCACCTGGCAGACAATCCGCAATAACCTGCCAGGCATGCAGGAACCACCTCTCAGACGTAAGAGAACCACGTGCCGGACACGCTGGAACCACGTCCTGGACAGACTGGAAGCACCTGCCGGACATGCCTGGACCACCTGCCGAGCACGCCGGAACCACCTGCTCGACTCGCAGGACCCATGTGCCAGACACGCCAAAATGAACTGCCGGCTACACCAGAACCACTTACCGGACACTCCGGAATAACCTGCCCGGCATGCCAGAACCACCTCTCAGAAGTGCCAGAAGCACGTGCTGGACATGCCGGAACAACCTATCGGACAGAAAGGAACAACCTGCCGGACACACCAAAATCACCTGCGGGCTACGCCAGAACCACTTGGAGGACTCTCCGGGAAAACCTGCCGGGCATGCTGGAACCACCTCTCAGACGTGCCTGAACCACGTGGCGGACACTCCGCAAACGCATGTCGGGCCGGCCGGAACCACCTCTCAGACGTGCCAGAACCTCATGCCGGACACCCCAGAACCACCTGCTGGACAGACCGGAAACACCTGCCGGACACGCCGGAACCACATGTTCGACTCGCTGGAACCACATTCTGGACATGGCAAAATCACCTGCCGCCTATGCCAGAACCGCTTGGCGAACACTCCGGAATCACCTGTCAGGCATGCCGGAACCACCTCTCAGACCTGCCAGAACCACATGCCAATGACACCGGAAGCACCTGCCGAGCATGCCGGAAGCACCTGCTCGACTCGCCAGAACCACCTGTCGGACACGCCAAAATCACCTGCCGGCTACGCCACAGCCAGTTGGTGAACACTCCGGAAACACCTGCCGGGCTGGCTGGAACCACCTGCCAGCTACGCCAGAACCACTTGGCGGAGACTCCAGAAACACCTGTTGGGCCAGCCGGAACCACCTCTCAGACGTGCCAGAACCATGTGCCTGAGATGCTGGAACCACACCCCGAACAGACCGAAACCACCTGCCAGACCCAACTGAACCACGTGCCGAGCACGCAGGAACAACCTGCTCGCCTCGCCGGAACCACCTGCCGGGCGCAGCGGAAGCACCTGCCGAGCGCGCCGGAGCCACCTGCTCGCCTCGCCGGAACCACCTGCCGGGCCCAGCGGAAGCACGTGCCGAGCGCGCCGGAGCCACCTGCTCGCCTCGCCGGAACCACCTGCCGGGCCCAGCGGAAGCACCTGCCGAGCGCGCCGGAGCCACCTGCTCGCCTCGCCGGAACCACGTGCCGGGCCCTAACCCTAACCCTAACCCTAACCCTATCCCCAAACCCTAACCCTAACCCTAACCCCTAACCCTAAGCCTAACCCTAAACCCTAACCCAACCGTAACCCTAACCCTAACCCTATCCCTAACCCTAACCCCTAACCCCAAACCCTAAACCCTAACCCTAACCATAACCCTAACCCTATCCCTAACCCTAACCTGACGGACAGGCTGGAACCAGCTGCTCAACTCGCCGGAACCACCTGCCAGACATGCCAGAACCACCTGCCGAGCACGCCGGAGCCACCTGCTGGACTCACCAGAACCACCCGCCTGACAGGCCAAAATCAACAGCTGGCTATGAGAGAACCACCTGGCAGACAATCCGCAATAACCTGCCAGGCATGCAGGAACCACCTCTCAGACGTAAGAGAACCACGTGCCGGACACGCTGGAACCACGTCCTGGACAGACTGGAACCACCTGCCGGACATGCCTGGACCACCTGCCGAGCACGCCGGAACCACCTGCTCGACTCGCAGGACCCATGTGCCAGACACGCCAAAATGAACTGCCGGCTACACCAGAACCACTTACCGGACACTCCGGAATAACCTGCCCGGCATGCCAGAACCACCTCTCAGAAGTGCCAGAAGCACGTGCTGGACATGCCGGAACAACCTATCGGACAGAAAGGAACAACCTGCCGGACACACCAAAATCACCTGCGGGCTACGCCAGAACCACTTGGAGGACTCTCCGGGAAAACCTGCCGGGCATGCTGGAACCACCTCTCAGACGTGCCTGAACCACGTGGCGGACACTCCGCAAACGCATGTCGGGCCGGCCGGAACCACCTCTCAGACGTGCCAGAACCTCATGCCGGACACCCCAGAACCACCTGCTGGACAGACCGGAAACACCTGCCGGACACGCCGGAACCACATGTTCGACTCGCTGGAACCACATTCTGGACATGGCAAAATCACCTGCCGCCTATGCCAGAACCGCTTGGCGAACACTCCGGAATCACCTGTCAGGCATGCCGGAACCACCTCTCAGACCTGCCAGAACCACATGCCAATGACACCGGAAGCACCTGCCGAGCATGCCGGAAGCACCTGCTCGACTCGCCAGAACCACCTGTCGGACACGCCAAAATCACCTGCCGGCTACGCCACAGCCAGTTGGTGAACACTCCGGAAACACCTGCCGGGCTGGCTGGAACCACCTGCCAGCTACGCCAGAACCACTTGGCGGAGACTCCAGAAACACCTGTTGGGCCAGCCGGAACCACCTCTCAGACGTGCCAGAACCATGTGCCTGAGATGCTGGAACCACACCCCGAACAGACCGAAACCACCTGCCAGACCCAACTGAACCACGTGCCGAGCACGCAGGAACAACCTGCTCGCCTCGCCGGAACCACCTGCCGGGCGCAGCGGAAGCACCTGCCGAGCGCGCCGGAGCCACCTGCTCGCCTCGCCGGAACCACCTGCCGGGCCCAGCGGAAGCACGTGCCGAGCGCGCCGGAGCCACCTGCTCGCCTCGCCGGAACCACCTGCCGGGCCCAGCGGAAGCACCTGCCGAGCGCGCCGGAGCCACCTGCTCGCCTCGCCGGAACCACGTGCCGGGCCCTAACCCTAACCCTAACCCTAACCCTATCCCCAAACCCTAACCCTAACCCTAACCCCTAACCCTAAGCCTAACCCTAAACCCTAACCCAACCGTAACCCTAACCCTAACCCTACCCCTAACCCTAACCCCTAACCCCAAACCCTAAACCCTAACCCTAACCGTAACCCTAACCCTATCCCTAACCCTAACCTGACGGACAGGCTGGAACCAGCTGCTCAACTCGCCGGAACCACCTGCCAGACATGCCAGAACCACCTGCCGAGCACGCCGGAGCCACCTGCTGGACTCACCAGAACCACCCGCCTGACAGGCCAAAATCAACAGCTGGCTATGAGAGAACCACCTGGCAGACAATCCGCAATAACCTGCCAGGCATGCAGGAACCACCTCTCAGACGTAAGAGAACCACGTGCCGGACACGCTGGAACCACGTCCTGGACAGACTGGAACCACCTGCCGGACATGCCTGGACCACCTGCCGAGCACGCCGGAACCACCTGCTCGACTCGCAGGACCCATGTGCCAGACACGCCAAAATGAACTGCCGGCTACACCAGAACCACTTACCGGACACTCCGGAATAACCTGCCCGGCATGCCAGAACCACCTCTCAGAAGTGCCAGAAGCACGTGCTGGACATGCCGGAACAACCTATCGGACAGAAAGGAACAACCTGCCGGACACACCAAAATCACCTGCGGGCTACGCCAGAACCACTTGGAGGACTCTCCGGGAAAACCTGCCGGGCATGCTGGAACCACCTCTCAGACGTGCCTGAACCACGTGGCGGACACTCCGCAAACGCATGTCGGGCCGGCCGGAACCACCTCTCAGACGTGCCAGAACCTCATGCCGGACACCCCAGAACCACCTGCTGGACAGACCGGAAACACCTGCCGGACACGCCGGAACCACATGTTCGACTCGCTGGAACCACATTCTGGACATGGCAAAATCACCTGCCGCCTATGCCAGAACCGCTTGGCGAACACTCCGGAATCACCTGTCAGGCATGCCGGAACCACCTCTCAGACCTGCCAGAACCACATGCCAATGACACCGGAAGCACCTGCCGAGCATGCCGGAAGCACCTGCTCGACTCGCCAGAACCACCTGTCGGACACGCCAAAATCACCTGCCGGCTACGCCACAGCCAGTTGGTGAACACTCCGGAAACACCTGCCGGGCTGGCTGGAACCACCTGCCAGCTACGCCAGAACCACTTGGCGGAGACTCCAGAAACACCTGTTGGGCCAGCCGGAACCACCTCTCAGACGTGCCAGAACCATGTGCCTGAGATGCTGGAACCACACCCCGAACAGACCGAAACCACCTGCCAGACCCAACTGAACCACGTGCCGAGCACGCAGGAACAACCTGCTCGCCTCGCCGGAACCACCTGCCGGGCGCAGCGGAAGCACCTGCCGAGAGCGCCGGAGCCACCTGCTCGCCTCGCCGGAACCACCTGCCGGGCCCAGCGGAAGCACGTGCCGAGCGCGCCGGAGCCACCTGCTCGCCTCGCCGGAACCACCTGCCGGGCCCAGCGGAAGCACCTGCCGAGCGCGCCGGAGCCACCTGCTCGCCTCGCCGGAACCACGTGCCGGGCCCTAACCCTAACCCTAACCCTAACCCTATCCCCAAACCCTAACCCTAACCCTAACCCCTAACCCTAAGCCTAACCCTAAACCCTAACCCAACCGTAACCCTAACCCTAACCCTACCCCTAACCCTAACCCCTAACCGCAAACCCTAAACCCTAACCCTAACCGTAACCCTAACCCTATCCCTAACCCTAACCTGACGGACAGGCTGGAACCAGCTGCTCAACTCGCCGGAACCACCTGCCAGACATGCCAGAACCACCTGCCGAGCACGCCGGAGCCACCTGCTGGACTCACCAGAACCACCCGCCTGACAGGCCAAAATCAACAGCTGGCTATGAGAGAACCACCTGGCAGACAATCCGCAATAACCTGCCAGGCATGCAGGAACCACCTCTCAGACGTAAGAGAACCACGTGCCGGACACGCTGGAACCACGTCCTGGACAGACTGGAACCACCTGCCGGACATGCCTGGACCACCTGCCGAGCACGCCGGAACCACCTGCTCGACTCGCAGGACCCATGTGCCAGACACGCCAAAATGAACTGCCGGCTACACCAGAACCACTTACCGGACACTCCGGAATAACCTGCCCGGCATGCCAGAACCACCTCTCAGAAGTGCCAGAAGCACGTGCTGGACATGCCGGAACAACCTATCGGACAGAAAGGAACAACCTGCCGGACACACCAAAATCACCTGCGGGCTACGCCAGAACCACTTGGAGGACTCTCCGGGAAAACCTGCCGGGCATGCTGGAACCACCTCTCAGACGTGCCTGAACCACGTGGCGGACACTCCGCAAACGCATGTCGGGCCGGCCGGAACCACCTCTCAGACGTGCCAGAACCTCATGCCGGACACCCCAGAACCACCTGCTGGACAGACCGGAAACACCTGCCGGACACGCCGGAACCACATGTTCGACTCGCTGGAACCACATTCTGGACATGGCAAAATCACCTGCCGCCTATGCCAGAACCGCTTGGCGAACACTCCGGAATCACCTGTCAGGCATGCCGGAACCACCTCTCAGACCTGCCAGAACCACATGCCAATGACACCGGAAGCACCTGCCGAGCATGCCGGAAGCACCTGCTCGACTCGCCAGAACCACCTGTCGGACACGCCAAAATCACCTGCCGGCTACGCCACAGCCAGTTGGTGAACACTCCGGAAACACCTGCCGGGCTGGCTGGAACCACCTGCCAGCTACGCCAGAACCACTTGGCGGAGACTCCAGAAACACCTGTTGGGCCAGCCGGAACCACCTCTCAGACGTGCCAGAACCATGTGCCTGAGATGCTGGAACCACACCCCGAACAGACCGAAACCACCTGCCAGACCCAACTGAACCACGTGCCGAGCACGCAGGAACAACCTGCTCGCCTCGCCGGAACCACCTGCCGGGCGCAGCGGAAGCACCTGCCGAGCGCGCCGGAGCCACCTGCTCGCCTCGCCGGAACCACCTGCCGGGCCCAGCGGAAGCACGTGCCGAGCGCGCCGGAGCCACCTGCTCGCCTCGCCGGAACCACCTGCCGGGCCCAGCGGAAGCACCTGCCGAGCGCGCCGGAGCCACCTGCTCGCCTCGCCGGAACCACGTGCCGGGCCCTAACCCTAACCCTAACCCTAACCCTATCCCCAAACCCTAACCCTAACCCTAACCCCTAACCCTAAGCCTAACCCTAAACCCTAACCCAACCGTAACCCTAACCCTAACCCTACCCCTAACCCTAACCCCTAACCCCAAACCCTAAACCCTAACCCTAACCATAACCCTAACCCTATCCCTAACCCTAACCTGACGGACAGGCTGGAACCAGCTGCTCAACTCGCCGGAACCACCTGCCAGACATGCCAGAACCACCTGCCGAGCACGCCGGAGCCACCTGCTGGACTCACCAGAACCACCCGCCTGACAGGCCAAAATCAACAGCTGGCTATGAGAGAACCACCTGGCAGACAATCCGCAATAACCTGCCAGGCATGCAGGAACCACCTCTCAGACGTAAGAGAACCACGTGCCGGACACGCTGGAACCACGTCCTGGACAGACTGGAACCACCTGCCGGACATGCCTGGACCACCTGCCGAGCACGCCGGAACCACCTGCTCGACTCGCAGGACCCATGTGCCAGACACGCCAAAATGAACTGCCGGCTACACCAGAACCACTTACCGGACACTCCGGAATAACCTGCCCGGCATGCCAGAACCACCTCTCAGAAGTGCCAGAAGCACGTGCTGGACATGCCGGAACAACCTATCGGACAGAAAGGAACAACCTGCCGGACACACCAAAATCACCTGCGGGCTACGCCAGAACCACTTGGAGGACTCTCCGGGAAAACCTGCCGGGCATGCTGGAACCACCTCTCAGACGTGCCTGAACCACGTGGCGGACACTCCGCAAACGCATGTCGGGCCGGCCGGAACCACCTCTCAGACGTGCCAGAACCTCATGCTGGACACCCCAGAACCACCTGCTGGACAGACCGGAAACACCTGCCGGACACGCCGGAACCACATGTTCGACTCGCTGGAACCACATTCTGGACATGGCAAAATCACCTGCCGCCTATGCCAGAACCGCTTGGCGAACACTCCGGAATCACCTGTCAGGCATGCCGGAACCACCTCTCAGACCTGCCAGAACCACATGCCAATGACACCGGAAGCACCTGCCGAGCATGCCGGAAGCACCTGCTCGACTCGCCAGAACCACCTGTCGGACACGCCAAAATCACCTGCCGGCTACGCCACAGCCAGTTGGTGAACACTCCGGAAACACCTGCCGGGCTGGCTGGAACCACCTGCCAGCTACGCCAGAACCACTTGGCGGAGACTCCAGAAACACCTGTTGGGCCAGCCGGAACCACCTCTCAGACGTGCCAGAACCATGTGCCTGAGATGCTGGAACCACACCCCGAACAGACCGAAACCACCTGCCAGACCCAACTGAACCACGTGCCGAGCACGCAGGAACAACCTGCTCGCCTCGCCGGAACCACCTGCCGGGCGCAGCGGAAGCACCTGCCGAGCGCGCCGGAGCCACCTGCTCGCCTCGCCGGAACCACCTGCCGGGCCCAGCGGAAGCACGTGCCGAGCGCGCCGGAGCCACCTGCTCGCCTCGCCGGAACCACCTGCCGGGCCCAGCGGAAGCACCTGCCGAGCGCGCCGGAGCCACCTGCTCGCCTCGCCGGAACCACGTGCCGGGCCCTAACCCTAACCCTAACCCTAACCCTATCCCCAAACCCTAACCCTAACCCTAACCCCTAACCCTAAGCCTAACCCTAAACCCTAACCCAACCGTAACCCTAACCCTAACCCTACCCCTAACCCTAACCCCTAACCCCAAACCCTAAACCCTAACCCTAACCGTAACCCTAACCCTATCCCTAACCCTAACCTGACGGACAGGCTGGAACCAGCTGCTCAACTCGCCGGAACCACCTGCCAGACATGCCAGAACCACCTGCCGAGCACGCCGGAGCCACCTGCTGGACTCACCAGAACCACCCGCCTGACAGGCCAAAATCAACAGCTGGCTATGAGAGAACCACCTGGCAGACAATCCGCAATAACCTGCCAGGCATGCAGGAACCACCTCTCAGACGTAAGAGAACCACGTGCCGGACACGCTGGAACCACGTCCTGGACAGACTGGAACCACCTGCCGGACATGCCTGGACCACCTGCCGAGCACGCCGGAACCACCTGCTCGACTCGCAGGACCCATGTGCCAGACACGCCAAAATGAACTGCCGGCTACACCAGAACCACTTACCGGACACTCCGGAATAACCTGCCCGGCATGCCAGAACCACCTCTCAGAAGTGCCAGAAGCACGTGCTGGACATGCCGGAACAACCTATCGGACAGAAAGGAACAACCTGCCGGACACACCAAAATCACCTGCGGGCTACGCCAGAACCACTTGGAGGACTCTCCGGGAAAACCTGCCGGGCATGCTGGAACCACCTCTCAGACGTGCCTGAACCACGTGGCGGACACTCCGCAAACGCATGTCGGGCCGGCCGGAACCACCTCTCAGACGTGCCAGAACCTCATGCCGGACACCCCAGAACCACCTGCTGGACAGACCGGAAACACCTGCCGGACACGCCGGAACCACATGTTCGACTCGCTGGAACCACATTCTGGACATGGCAAAATCACCTGCCGCCTATGCCAGAACCGCTTGGCGAACACTCCGGAATCACCTGTCAGGCATGCCGGAACCACCTCTCAGACCTGCCAGAACCACATGCCAATGACACCGGAAGCACCTGCCGAGCATGCCGGAAGCACCTGCTCGACTCGCCAGAACCACCTGTCGGACACGCCAAAATCACCTGCCGGCTACGCCACAGCCAGTTGGTGAACACTCCGGAAACACCTGCCGGGCTGGCTGGAACCACCTGCCAGCTACGCCAGAACCACTTGGCGGAGACTCCAGAAACACCTGTTGGGCCAGCCGGAACCACCTCTCAGACGTGCCAGAACCATGTGCCTGAGATGCTGGAACCACACCCCGAACAGACCGAAACCACCTGCCAGACCCAACTGAACCACGTGCCGAGCACGCAGGAACAACCTGCTCGCCTCGCCGGAACCACCTGCCGGGCGCAGCGGAAGCACCTGCCGAGCGCGCCGGAGCCACCTGCTCGCCTCGCCGGAACCACCTGCCGGGCGCAGCGGAAGCACCTGCCGAGCGCGCCGGAGCCACCTGCTCGCCTCGCCGGAACCACCTGCCGGGCCCAGCGGAAGCACGTGCCGAGCGCGCCGGAGCCACCTGCTCGCCTCGCCGGAACCACCTGCCGGGCCCAGCGGAAGCACCTGCCGAGCGCGCCGGAGCCACCTGCTCGCCTCGCCGGAACCACGTGCCGGGCCCTAACCCTAACCCTAACCCTAACCCTATCCCCAAACCCTAACCCTAACCCTAACCCCTAACCCTAAGCCTAACCCTAAACCCTAACCCAACCGTAACCCTAACCCTAACCCTACCCCTAACCCTAACCCCTAACCCCAAACCCTAAACCCTAACCCTAACCGTAACCCTAACCCTATCCCTAACCCTAACCTGACGGACAGGCTGGAACCAGCTGCTCAACTCGCCGGAACCACCTGCCAGACATGCCAGAACCACCTGCCGAGCACGCCGGAGCCACCTGCTGGACTCACCAGAACCACCCGCCTGACAGGCCAAAATCAACAGCTGGCTATGAGAGAACCACCTGGCAGACAATCCGCAATAACCTGCCAGGCATGCAGGAACCACCTCTCAGACGTAAGAGAACCACGTGCCGGACACGCTGGAACCACGTCCTGGACAGACTGGAACCACCTGCCGGACATGCCTGGACCACCTGCCGAGCACGCCGGAACCACCTGCTCGACTCGCAGGACCCATGTGCCAGACACGCCAAAATGAACTGCCGGCTACACCAGAACCACTTACCGGACACTCCGGAATAACCTGCCCGGCATGCCAGAACCACCTCTCAGAAGTGCCAGAAGCACGTGCTGGACATGCCGGAACAACCTATCGGACAGAAAGGAACAACCTGCCGGACACACCAAAATCACCTGCGGGCTACGCCAGAACCACTTGGAGGACTCTCCGGGAAAACCTGCCGGGCATGCTGGAACCACCTCTCAGACGTGCCTGAACCACGTGGCGGACACTCCGCAAACGCATGTCGGGCCGGCCGGAACCACCTCTCAGACGTGCCAGAACCTCATGCCGGACACCCCAGAACCACCTGCTGGACAGACCGGAAACACCTGCCGGACACGCCGGAACCACATGTTCGACTCGCTGGAACCACATTCTGGACATGGCAAAATCACCTGCCGCCTATGCCAGAACCGCTTGGCGAACACTCCGGAATCACCTGTCAGGCATGCCGGAACCACCTCTCAGACCTGCCAGAACCACATGCCAATGACACCGGAAGCACCTGCCGAGCATGCCGGAAGCACCTGCTCGACTCGCCAGAACCACCTGTCGGACACGCCAAAATCACCTGCCGGCTACGCCACAGCCAGTTGGTGAACACTCCGGAAACACCTGCCGGGCTGGCTGGAACCACCTGCCAGCTACGCCAGAACCACTTGGCGGAGACTCCAGAAACACCTGTTGGGCCAGCCGGAACCACCTCTCAGACGTGCCAGAACCATGTGCCTGAGATGCTGGAACCACACCCCGAACAGACCGAAACCACCTGCCAGACCCAACTGAACCACGTGCCGAGCACGCAGGAACAACCTGCTCGCCTCGCCGGAACCACCTGCCGGGCGCAGCGGAAGCACCTGCCGAGCGCGCCGGAGCCACCTGCTCGCCTCGCCGGAACCACCTGCCGGGCGCAGCGGAAGCACCTGCCGAGCGCGCCGGAGCCACCTGCTCGCCTCGCCGGAACCACCTGCCGGGCCCAGCGGAAGCACGTGCCGAGCGCGCCGGAGCCACCTGCTCGCCTCGCCGGAACCACCTGCCGGGCCCAGCGGAAGCACCTGCCGAGCGCGCCGGAGCCACCTGCTCGCCTCGCCGGAACCACGTGCCGGGCCCTAACCCTAACCCTAACCCTAACCCTATCCCCAAACCCTAACCCTAACCCTAACCCCTAACCCTAAGCCTAACCCTAAACCCTAACCCAACCGTAACCCTAACCCTAACCCTACCCCTAACCCTAACCCCTAACCGCAAACCCTAAACCCTAACCCTAACCGTAACCCTAACCCTATCCCTAACCCTAACCTGACGGACAGGCTGGAACCAGCTGCTCAACTCGCCGGAACCACCTGCCAGACATGCCAGAACCACCTGCCGAGCACGCCGGAGCCACCTGCTGGACTCACCAGAACCACCCGCCTGACAGGCCAAAATCAACAGCTGGCTATGAGAGAACCACCTGGCAGACAATCCGCAATAACCTGCCAGGCATGCAGGAACCACCTCTCAGACGTAAGAGAACCACGTGCCGGACACGCTGGAACCACGTCCTGGACAGACTGGAACCACCTGCCGGACATGCCTGGACCACCTGCCGAGCACGCCGGAACCACCTGCTCGACTCGCAGGACCCATGTGCCAGACACGCCAAAATGAACTGCCGGCTACACCAGAACCACTTACCGGACACTCCGGAATAACCTGCCCGGCATGCCAGAACCACCTCTCAGAAGTGCCAGAAGCACGTGCTGGACATGCCGGAACAACCTATCGGACAGAAAGGAACAACCTGCCGGACACACCAAAATCACCTGCGGGCTACGCCAGAACCACTTGGAGGACTCTCCGGGAAAACCTGCCGGGCATGCTGGAACCACCTCTCAGACGTGCCTGAACCACGTGGCGGACACTCCGCAAACGCATGTCGGGCCGGCCGGAACCACCTCTCAGACGTGCCAGAACCTCATGCCGGACACCCCAGAACCACCTGCTGGACAGACCGGAAACACCTGCCGGACACGCCGGAACCACATGTTCGACTCGCTGGAACCACATTCTGGACATGGCAAAATCACCTGCCGCCTATGCCAGAACCGCTTGGCGAACACTCCGGAATCACCTGTCAGGCATGCCGGAACCACCTCTCAGACCTGCCAGAACCACATGCCAATGACACCGGAAGCACCTGCCGAGCATGCCGGAAGCACCTGCTCGACTCGCCAGAACCACCTGTCGGACACGCCAAAATCACCTGCCGGCTACGCCACAGCCAGTTGGTGAACACTCCGGAAACACCTGCCGGGCTGGCTGGAACCACCTGCCAGCTACGCCAGAACCACTTGGCGGAGACTCCAGAAACACCTGTTGGGCCAGCCGGAACCACCTCTCAGACGTGCCAGAACCATGTGCCTGAGATGCTGGAACCACACCCCGAACAGACCGAAACCACCTGCCAGACCCAACTGAACCACGTGCCGAGCACGCAGGAACAACCTGCTCGCCTCGCCGGAACCACCTGCCGGGCGCAGCGGAAGCACCTGCCGAGCGCGCCGGAGCCACCTGCTCGCCTCGCCGGAACCACCTGCCGGGCCCAGCGGAAGCACCTGCCGAGCGCGCCGGAGCCACCTGCTCGCCTCGCCGGAACCACGTGCCGGGCCCTAACCCTAACCCTAACCCTAACCCTATCCCCAAACCCTAACCCTAACCCTAACCCCTAACCCTAAGCCTAACCCTAAACCCTAACCCAACCGTAACCCTAACCCTAACCCTACCCCTAACCCTAACCCCTAACCCCAAACCCTAAACCCTAACCCTAACCGTAACCCTAACCCTATCCCTAACCCTAACCTGACGGACAGGCTGGAACCAGCTGCTCAACTCGCCGGAACCACCTGCCAGACATGCCAGAACCACCTGCCGAGCACGCCGGAGCCACCTGCTGGACTCACCAGAACCACCCGCCTGACAGGCCAAAATCAACAGCTGGCTATGAGAGAACCACCTGGCAGACAATCCGCAATAACCTGCCAGGCATGCAGGAACCACCTCTCAGACGTAAGAGAACCACGTGCCGGACACGCTGGAACCACGTCCTGGACAGACTGGAACCACCTGCCGGACATGCCTGGACCACCTGCCGAGCACGCCGGAACCACCTGCTCGACTCGCAGGACCCATGTGCCAGACACGCCAAAATGAACTGCCGGCTACACCAGAACCACTTACCGGACACTCCGGAATAACCTGCCCGGCATGCCAGAACCACCTCTCAGAAGTGCCAGAAGCACGTGCTGGACATGCCGGAACAACCTATCGGACAGAAAGGAACAACCTGCCGGACACACCAAAATCACCTGCGGGCTACGCCAGAACCACTTGGAGGACTCTCCGGGAAAACCTGCCGGGCATGCTGGAACCACCTCTCAGACGTGCCTGAACCACGTGGCGGACACTCCGCAAACGCATGTCGGGCCGGCCGGAACCACCTCTCAGACGTGCCAGAACCTCATGCCGGACACCCCAGAACCACCTGCTGGACAGACCGGAAACACCTGCCGGACACGCCGGAACCACATGTTCGACTCGCTGGAACCACATTCTGGACATGGCAAAATCACCTGCCGCCTATGCCAGAACCGCTTGGCGAACACTCCGGAATCACCTGTCAGGCATGCCGGAACCACCTCTCAGACCTGCCAGAACCACATGCCAATGACACCGGAAGCACCTGCCGAGCATGCCGGAAGCACCTGCTCGACTCGCCAGAACCACCTGTCGGACACGCCAAAATCACCTGCCGGCTACGCCACAGCCAGTTGGTGAACACTCCGGAAACACCAGCCGGGCTGGCTGGAACCACCTGCCAGCTACGCCAGAACCACTTGGCGGAGACTCCAGAAACACCTGTTGGGCCAGCCGGAACCACCTCTCAGACGTGCCAGAACCATGTGCCTGAGATGCTGGAACCACACCCCGAACAGACCGAAACCACCTGCCAGACCCAACTGAACCACGTGCCGAGCACGCAGGAACAACCTGCTCGCCTCGCCGGAACCACCTGCCGGGCGCAGCGGAAGCACCTGCCGAGCGCGCCGGAGCCACCTGCTCGCCTCGCCGGAACCACCTGCCGGGCCCAGCGGAAGCACGTGCCGAGCGCGCCGGAGCCACCTGCTCGCCTCGCCGGAACCACCTGCCGGGCCCAGCGGAAGCACCTGCCGAGCGCGCCGGAGCCACCTGCTCGCCTCGCCGGAACCACGTGCCGGGCCCTAACCCTAACCCTAACCCTAACCCTATCCCCAAACCCTAACCCTAACCCTAACCCCTAACCCTAAGCCTAACCCTAAACCCTAACCCAACCGTAACCCTAACCCTAACCCTACCCCTAACCCTAACCCCTAACCCCAAACCCTAAACCCTAACCCTAACCGTAACCCTAACCCTATCCCTAACCCTAACCTGACGGACAGGCTGGAACCAGCTGCTCAACTCGCCGGAACCACCTGCCAGACATGCCAGAACCACCTGCCGAGCACGCCGGAGCCACCTGCTGGACTCACCAGAACCACCCGCCTGACAGGCCAAAATCAACAGCTGGCTATGAGAGAACCACCTGGCAGACAATCCGCAATAACCTGCCAGGCATGCAGGAACCACCTCTCAGACGTAAGAGAACCACGTGCCGGACACGCTGGAACCACGTCCTGGACAGACTGGAACCACCTGCCGGACATGCCTGGACCACCTGCCGAGCACGCCGGAACCACCTGCTCGACTCGCAGGACCCATGTGCCAGACACGCCAAAATGAACTGCCGGCTACACCAGAACCACTTACCGGACACTCCGGAATAACCTGCCCGGCATGCCAGAACCACCTCTCAGAAGTGCCAGAAGCACGTGCTGGACATGCCGGAACAACCTATCGGACAGAAAGGAACAACCTGCCGGACACACCAAAATCACCTGCGGGCTACGCCAGAACCACTTGGAGGACTCTCCGGGAAAACCTGCCGGGCATGCTGGAACCACCTCTCAGACGTGCCTGAACCACGTGGCGGACACTCCGCAAACGCATGTCGGGCCGGCCGGAACCACCTCTCAGACGTGCCAGAACCTCATGCCGGACACCCCAGAACCACCTGCTGGACAGACCGGAAACACCTGCCGGACACGCCGGAACCACATGTTCGACTCGCTGGAACCACATTCTGGACATGGCAAAATCACCTGCCGCCTATGCCAGAACCGCTTGGCGAACACTCCGGAATCACCTGTCAGGCATGCCGGAACCACCTCTCAGACCTGCCAGAACCACATGCCAATGACACCGGAAGCACCTGCCGAGCATGCCGGAAGCACCTGCTCGACTCGCCAGAACCACCTGTCGGACACGCCAAAATCACCTGCCGGCTACGCCACAGCCAGTTGGTGAACACTCCGGAAACACCAGCCGGGCTGGCTGGAACCACCTGCCAGCTACGCCAGAACCACTTGGCGGAGACTCCAGAAACACCTGTTGGGCCAGCCGGAACCACCTCTCAGACGTGCCAGAACCATGTGCCTGAGATGCTGGAACCACACCCCGAACAGACCGAAACCACCTGCCAGACCCAACTGAACCACGTGCCGAGCACGCAGGAACAACCTGCTCGCCTCGCCGGAACCACCTGCCGGGCGCAGCGGAAGCACCTGCCGAGCGCGCCGGAGCCACCTGCTCGCCTCGCCGGAACCACCTGCCGGGCGCAGCGGAAGCACCTGCCGAGCGCGCCGGAGCCACCTGCTCGCCTCGCCGGAACCACCTGCCGGGCCCAGCGGAAGCACGTGCCGAGCGCGCCGGAGCCACCTGCTCGCCTCGCCGGAACCACGTGCCGGGCCCTAACCCTAACCCTAACCCTAACCCTATCCCCAAACCCTAACCCTAACCCTAACCCCTAACCCTAAGCCTAACCCTAAACCCTAACCCAACCGTAACCCTAACCCTAACCCTACCCCTAACCCTAACCCCTAACCCCAAACCCTAAACCCTAACCCTAACCGTAACCCTAACCCTATCCCTAACCCTAACCTGACGGACAGGCTGGAACCAGCTGCTCAACTCGCCGGAACCACCTGCCAGACATGCCAGAACCACCTGCCGAGCACGCCGGAGCCACCTGCTGGACTCACCAGAACCACCCGCCTGACAGGCCAAAATCAACAGCTGGCTATGAGAGAACCACCTGGCAGACAATCCGCAATAACCTGCCAGGCATGCAGGAACCACCTCTCAGACGTAAGAGAACCACGTGCCGGACACGCTGGAACCACGTCCTGGACAGACTGGAACCACCTGCCGGACATGCCTGGACCACCTGCCGAGCACGCCGGAACCACCTGCTCGACTCGCAGGACCCATGTGCCAGACACGCCAAAATGAACTGCCGGCTACACCAGAACCACTTACCGGACACTCCGGAATAACCTGCCCGGCATGCCAGAACCACCTCTCAGAAGTGCCAGAAGCACGTGCTGGACATGCCGGAACAACCTATCGGACAGAAAGGAACAACCTGCCGGACACACCAAAATCACCTGCGGGCTACGCCAGAACCACTTGGAGGACTCTCCGGGAAAACCTGCCGGGCATGCTGGAACCACCTCTCAGACGTGCCTGAACCACGTGGCGGACACTCCGCAAACGCATGTCGGGCCGGCCGGAACCACCTCTCAGACGTGCCAGAACCTCATGCCGGACACCCCAGAACCACCTGCTGGACAGACCGGAAACACCTGCCGGACACGCCGGAACCACATGTTCGACTCGCTGGAACCACATTCTGGACATGGCAAAATCACCTGCCGCCTATGCCAGAACCGCTTGGCGAACACTCCGGAATCACCTGTCAGGCATGCCGGAACCACCTCTCAGACCTGCCAGAACCACATGCCAATGACACCGGAAGCACCTGCCGAGCATGCCGGAAGCACCTGCTCGACTCGCCAGAACCACCTGTCGGACACGCCAAAATCACCTGCCGGCTACGCCACAGCCAGTTGGTGAACACTCCGGAAACACCTGCCGGGCTGGCTGGAACCACCTGCCAGCTACGCCAGAACCACTTGGCGGAGACTCCAGAAACACCTGTTGGGCCAGCCGGAACCACCTCTCAGACGTGCCAGAACCATGTGCCTGAGATGCTGGAACCACACCCCGAACAGACCGAAACCACCTGCCAGACCCAACTGAACCACGTGCCGAGCACGCAGGAACAACCTGCTCGCCTCGCCGGAACCACCTGCCGGGCGCAGCGGAAGCACCTGCCGAGCGCGCCGGAGCCACCTGCTCGCCTCGCCGGAACCACCTGCCGGGCGCAGCGGAAGCACCTGCCGAGCGCGCCGGAGCCACCTGCTCGCCTCGCCGGAACCACCTGCCGGGCCCAGCGGAAGCACGTGCCGAGCGCGCCGGAGCCACCTGCTCGCCTCGCCGGAACCACCTGCCGGGCCCAGCGGAAGCACCTGCCGAGCGCGCCGGAGCCACCTGCTCGCCTCGCCGGAACCACGTGCCGGGCCCTAACCCTAACCCTAACCCTAACCCTATCCCCAAACCCTAACCCTAACCCTAACCCCTAACCCTAAGCCTAACCCTAAACCCTAACCCAACCGTAACCCTAACCCTAACCCTACCCCTAACCCTAACCCCTAACCCCAAACCCTAAACCCTAACCCTAACCGTAACCCTAACCCTATCCCTAACCCTAACCTGACGGACAGGCTGGAACCAGCTGCTCAACTCGCCGGAACCACCTGCCAGACATGCCAGAACCACCTGCCGAGCACGCCGGAGCCACCTGCTGGACTCACCAGAACCACCCGCCTGACAGGCCAAAATCAACAGCTGGCTATGAGAGAACCACCTGGCAGACAATCCGCAATAACCTGCCAGGCATGCAGGAACCACCTCTCAGACGTAAGAGAACCACGTGCCGGACACGCTGGAACCACGTCCTGGACAGACTGGAACCACCTGCCGGACATGCCTGGACCACCTGCCGAGCACGCCGGAACCACCTGCTCGACTCGCAGGACCCATGTGCCAGACACGCCAAAATGAACTGCCGGCTACACCAGAACCACTTACCGGACACTCCGGAATAACCTGCCCGGCATGCCAGAACCACCTCTCAGAAGTGCCAGAAGCACGTGCTGGACATGCCGGAACAACCTATCGGACAGAAAGGAACAACCTGCCGGACACACCAAAATCACCTGCGGGCTACGCCAGAACCACTTGGAGGACTCTCCGGGAAAACCTGCCGGGCATGCTGGAACCACCTCTCAGACGTGCCTGAACCACGTGGCGGACACTCCGCAAACGCATGTCGGGCCGGCCGGAACCACCTCTCAGACGTGCCAGAACCTCATGCCGGACACCCCAGAACCACCTGCTGGACAGACCGGAAACACCTGCCGGACACGCCGGAACCACATGTTCGACTCGCTGGAACCACATTCTGGACATGGCAAAATCACCTGCCGCCTATGCCAGAACCGCTTGGCGAACACTCCGGAATCACCTGTCAGGCATGCCGGAACCACCTCTCAGACCTGCCAGAACCACATGCCAATGACACCGGAAGCACCTGCCGAGCATGCCGGAAGCACCTGCTCGACTCGCCAGAACCACCTGTCGGACACGCCAAAATCACCTGCCGGCTACGCCACAGCCAGTTGGTGAACACTCCGGAAACACCTGCCGGGCTGGCTGGAACCACCTGCCAGCTACGCCAGAACCACTTGGCGGAGACTCCAGAAACACCTGTTGGGCCAGCCGGAACCACCTCTCAGACGTGCCAGAACCATGTGCCTGAGATGCTGGAACCACACCCCGAACAGACCGAAACCACCTGCCAGACCCAACTGAACCACGTGCCGAGCACGCAGGAACAACCTGCTCGCCTCGCCGGAACCACCTGCCGGGCGCAGCGGAAGCACCTGCCGAGCGCGCCGGAGCCACCTGCTCGCCTCGCCGGAACCACCTGCCGGGCGCAGCGGAAGCACCTGCCGAGCGCGCCGGAGCCACCTGCTCGCCTCGCCGGAACCACCTGCCGGGCCCAGCGGAAGCACGTGCCGAGCGCGCCGGAGCCACCTGCTCGCCTCGCCGGAACCACCTGCCGGGCCCAGCGGAAGCACCTGCCGAGCGCGCCGGAGCCACCTGCTCGCCTCGCCGGAACCACGTGCCGGGCCCTAACCCTAACCCTAACCCTAACCCTATCCCCAAACCCTAACCCTAACCCTAACCCCTAACCCTAAGCCTAACCCTAAACCCTAACCCAACCGTAACCCTAACCCTAACCCTACCCCTAACCCTAACCCCTAACCGCAAACCCTAAACCCTAACCCTAACCGTAACCCTAACCCTATCCCTAACCCTAACCTGACGGACAGGCTGGAACCAGCTGCTCAACTCGCCGGAACCACCTGCCAGACATGCCAGAACCACCTGCCGAGCACGCCGGAGCCACCTGCTGGACTCACCAGAACCACCCGCCTGACAGGCCAAAATCAACAGCTGGCTATGAGAGAACCACCTGGCAGACAATCCGCAATAACCTGCCAGGCATGCAGGAACCACCTCTCAGACGTAAGAGAACCACGTGCCGGACACGCTGGAACCACGTCCTGGACAGACTGGAACCACCTGCCGGACATGCCTGGACCACCTGCCGAGCACGCCGGAACCACCTGCTCGACTCGCAGGACCCATGTGCCAGACACGCCAAAATGAACTGCCGGCTACACCAGAACCACTTACCGGACACTCCGGAATAACCTGCCCGGCATGCCAGAACCACCTCTCAGAAGTGCCAGAAGCACGTGCTGGACATGCCGGAACAACCTATCGGACAGAAAGGAACAACCTGCCGGACACACCAAAATCACCTGCGGGCTACGCCAGAACCACTTGGAGGACTCTCCGGGAAAACCTGCCGGGCATGCTGGAACCACCTCTCAGACGTGCCTGAACCACGTGGCGGACACTCCGCAAACGCATGTCGGGCCGGCCGGAACCACCTCTCAGACGTGCCAGAACCTCATGCCGGACACCCCAGAACCACCTGCTGGACAGACCGGAAACACCTGCCGGACACGCCGGAACCACATGTTCGACTCGCTGGAACCACATTCTGGACATGGCAAAATCACCTGCCGCCTATGCCAGAACCGCTTGGCGAACACTCCGGAATCACCTGTCAGGCATGCCGGAACCACCTCTCAGACCTGCCAGAACCACATGCCAATGACACCGGAAGCACCTGCCGAGCATGCCGGAAGCACCTGCTCGACTCGCCAGAACCACCTGTCGGACACGCCAAAATCACCTGCCGGCTACGCCACAGCCAGTTGGTGAACACTCCGGAAACACCTGCCGGGCTGGCTGGAACCACCTGCCAGCTACGCCAGAACCACTTGGCGGAGACTCCAGAAACACCTGTTGGGCCAGCCGGAACCACCTCTCAGACGTGCCAGAACCATGTGCCTGAGATGCTGGAACCACACCCCGAACAGACCGAAACCACCTGCCAGACCCAACTGAACCACGTGCCGAGCACGCAGGAACAACCTGCTCGCCTCGCCGGAACCACCTGCCGGGCGCAGCGGAAGCACCTGCCGAGCGCGCCGGAGCCACCTGCTCGCCTCGCCGGAACCACCTGCCGGGCGCAGCGGAAGCACCTGCCGAGCGCGCCGGAGCCACCTGCTCGCCTCGCCGGAACCACCTGCCGGGCCCAGCGGAAGCACGTGCCGAGCGCGCCGGAGCCACCTGCTCGCCTCGCCGGAACCACCTGCCGGGCCCAGCGGAAGCACCTGCCGAGCGCGCCGGAGCCACCTGCTCGCCTCGCCGGAACCACGTGCCGGGCCCTAACCCTAACCCTAACCCTAACCCTATCCCCAAACCCTAACCCTAACCCTAACCCCTAACCCTAAGCCTAACCCTAAACCCTAACCCAACCGTAACCCTAACCCTAACCCTACCCCTAACCCTAACCCCTAACCGCAAACCCTAAACCCTAACCCTAACCGTAACCCTAACCCTATCCCTAACCCTAACCTGACGGACAGGCTGGAACCAGCTGCTCAACTCGCCGGAACCACCTGCCAGACATGCCAGAACCACCTGCCGAGCACGCCGGAGCCACCTGCTGGACTCACCAGAACCACCCGCCTGACAGGCCAAAATCAACAGCTGGCTATGAGAGAACCACCTGGCAGACAATCCGCAATAACCTGCCAGGCATGCAGGAACCACCTCTCAGACGTAAGAGAACCACGTGCCGGACACGCTGGAACCACGTCCTGGACAGACTGGAACCACCTGCCGGACATGCCTGGACCACCTGCCGAGCACGCCGGAACCACCTGCTCGACTCGCAGGACCCATGTGCCAGACACGCCAAAATGAACTGCCGGCTACACCAGAACCACTTACCGGACACTCCGGAATAACCTGCCCGGCATGCCAGAACCACCTCTCAGAAGTGCCAGAAGCACGTGCTGGACATGCCGGAACAACCTATCGGACAGAAAGGAACAACCTGCCGGACACACCAAAATCACCTGCGGGCTACGCCAGAACCACTTGGAGGACTCTCCGGGAAAACCTGCCGGGCATGCTGGAACCACCTCTCAGACGTGCCTGAACCACGTGGCGGACACTCCGCAAACGCATGTCGGGCCGGCCGGAACCACCTCTCAGACGTGCCAGAACCTCATGCCGGACACCCCAGAACCACCTGCTGGACAGACCGGAAACACCTGCCGGACACGCCGGAACCACATGTTCGACTCGCTGGAACCACATTCTGGACATGGCAAAATCACCTGCCGCCTATGCCAGAACCGCTTGGCGAACACTCCGGAATCACCTGTCAGGCATGCCGGAACCACCTCTCAGACCTGCCAGAACCACATGCCAATGACACCGGAAGCACCTGCCGAGCATGCCGGAAGCACCTGCTCGACTCGCCAGAACCACCTGTCGGACACGCCAAAATCACCTGCCGGCTACGCCACAGCCAGTTGGTGAACACTCCGGAAACACCTGCCGGGCTGGCTGGAACCACCTGCCAGCTACGCCAGAACCACTTGGCGGAGACTCCAGAAACACCTGTTGGGCCAGCCGGAACCACCTCTCAGACGTGCCAGAACCATGTGCCTGAGATGCTGGAACCACACCCCGAACAGACCGAAACCACCTGCCAGACCCAACTGAACCACGTGCCGAGCACGCAGGAACAACCTGCTCGCCTCGCCGGAACCACCTGCCGGGCGCAGCGGAAGCACCTGCCGAGCGCGCCGGAGCCACCTGCTCGCCTCGCCGGAACCACCTGCCGGGCGCAGCGGAAGCACCTGCCGAGCGCGCCGGAGCCACCTGCTCGCCTCGCCGGAACCACCTGCCGGGCCCAGCGGAAGCACGTGCCGAGCGCGCCGGAGCCACCTGCTCGCCTCGCCGGAACCACCTGCCGGGCCCAGCGGAAGCACCTGCCGAGCGCGCCGGAGCCACCTGCTCGCCTCGCCGGAACCACGTGCCGGGCCCTAACCCTAACCCTAACCCTAACCCTATCCCCAAACCCTAACCCTAACCCTAACCCCTAACCCTAAGCCTAACCCTAAACCCTAACCCAACCGTAACCCTAACCCTAACCCTACCCCTAACCCTAACCCCTAACCGCAAACCCTAAACCCTAACCCTAACCGTAACCCTAACCCTATCCCTAACCCTAACCTGACGGACAGGCTGGAACCAGCTGCTCAACTCGCCGGAACCACCTGCCAGACATGCCAGAACCACCTGCCGAGCACGCCGGAGCCACCTGCTGGACTCACCAGAACCACCCGCCTGACAGGCCAAAATCAACAGCTGGCTATGAGAGAACCACCTGGCAGACAATCCGCAATAACCTGCCAGGCATGCAGGAACCACCTCTCAGACGTAAGAGAACCACGTGCCGGACACGCTGGAACCACGTCCTGGACAGACTGGAACCACCTGCCGGACATGCCTGGACCACCTGCCGAGCACGCCGGAACCACCTGCTCGACTCGCAGGACCCATGTGCCAGACACGCCAAAATGAACTGCCGGCTACACCAGAACCACTTACCGGACACTCCGGAATAACCTGCCCGGCATGCCAGAACCACCTCTCAGAAGTGCCAGAAGCACGTGCTGGACATGCCGGAACAACCTATCGGACAGAAAGGAACAACCTGCCGGACACACCAAAATCACCTGCGGGCTACGCCAGAACCACTTGGAGGACTCTCCGGGAAAACCTGCCGGGCATGCTGGAACCACCTCTCAGACGTGCCTGAACCACGTGGCGGACACTCCGCAAACGCATGTCGGGCCGGCCGGAACCACCTCTCAGACGTGCCAGAACCTCATGCCGGACACCCCAGAACCACCTGCTGGACAGACCGGAAACACCTGCCGGACACGCCGGAACCACATGTTCGACTCGCTGGAACCACATTCTGGACATGGCAAAATCACCTGCCGCCTATGCCAGAACCGCTTGGCGAACACTCCGGAATCACCTGTCAGGCATGCCGGAACCACCTCTCAGACCTGCCAGAACCACATGCCAATGACACCGGAAGCACCTGCCGAGCATGCCGGAAGCACCTGCTCGACTCGCCAGAACCACCTGTCGGACACGCCAAAATCACCTGCCGGCTACGCCACAGCCAGTTGGTGAACACTCCGGAAACACCTGCCGGGCTGGCTGGAACCACCTGCCAGCTACGCCAGAACCACTTGGCGGAGACTCCAGAAACACCTGTTGGGCCAGCCGGAACCACCTCTCAGACGTGCCAGAACCATGTGCCTGAGATGCTGGAACCACACCCCGAACAGACCGAAACCACCTGCCAGACCCAACTGAACCACGTGCCGAGCACGCAGGAACAACCTGCTCGCCTCGCCGGAACCACCTGCCGGGCGCAGCGGAAGCACCTGCCGAGCGCGCCGGAGCCACCTGCTCGCCTCGCCGGAACCACCTGCCGGGCCCAGCGGAAGCACCTGCCGAGCGCGCCGGAGCCACCTGCTCGCCTCGCCGGAACCACGTGCCGGGCCCTAACCCTAACCCTAACCCTAACCCTATCCCCAAACCCTAACCCTAACCCTAACCCCTAACCCTAAGCCTAACCCTAAACCCTAACCCAACCGTAACCCTAACCCTAACCCTACCCCTAACCCTAACCCCTAACCCCAAACCCTAAACCCTAACCCTAACCGTAACCCTAACCCTATCCCTAACCCTAACCTGACGGACAGGCTGGAACCAGCTGCTCAACTCGCCGGAACCACCTGCCAGACATGCCAGAACCACCTGCCGAGCACGCCGGAGCCACCTGCTGGACTCACCAGAACCACCCGCCTGACAGGCCAAAATCAACAGCTGGCTATGAGAGAACCACCTGGCAGACAATCCGCAATAACCTGCCAGGCATGCAGGAACCACCTCTCAGACGTAAGAGAACCACGTGCCGGACACGCTGGAACCACGTCCTGGACAGACTGGAACCACCTGCCGGACATGCCTGGACCACCTGCCGAGCACGCCGGAACCACCTGCTCGACTCGCAGGACCCATGTGCCAGACACGCCAAAATGAACTGCCGGCTACACCAGAACCACTTACCGGACACTCCGGAATAACCTGCCCGGCATGCCAGAACCACCTCTCAGAAGTGCCAGAAGCACGTGCTGGACATGCCGGAACAACCTATCGGACAGAAAGGAACAACCTGCCGGACACACCAAAATCACCTGCGGGCTACGCCAGAACCACTTGGAGGACTCTCCGGGAAAACCTGCCGGGCATGCTGGAACCACCTCTCAGACGTGCCTGAACCACGTGGCGGACACTCCGCAAACGCATGTCGGGCCGGCCGGAACCACCTCTCAGACGTGCCAGAACCTCATGCCGGACACCCCAGAACCACCTGCTGGACAGACCGGAAACACCTGCCGGACACGCCGGAACCACATGTTCGACTCGCTGGAACCACATTCTGGACATGGCAAAATCACCTGCCGCCTATGCCAGAACCGCTTGGCGAACACTCCGGAATCACCTGTCAGGCATGCCGGAACCACCTCTCAGACCTGCCAGAACCACATGCCAATGACACCGGAAGCACCTGCCGAGCATGCCGGAAGCACCTGCTCGACTCGCCAGAACCACCTGTCGGACACGCCAAAATCACCTGCCGGCTACGCCACAGCCAGTTGGTGAACACTCCGGAAACACCAGCCGGGCTGGCTGGAACCACCTGCCAGCTACGCCAGAACCACTTGGCGGAGACTCCAGAAACACCTGTTGGGCCAGCCGGAACCACCTCTCAGACGTGCCAGAACCATGTGCCTGAGATGCTGGAACCACACCCCGAACAGACCGAAACCACCTGCCAGACCCAACTGAACCACGTGCCGAGCACGCAGGAACAACCTGCTCGCCTCGCCGGAACCACCTGCCGGGCGCAGCGGAAGCACCTGCCGAGCGCGCCGGAGCCACCTGCTCGCCTCGCCGGAACCACCTGCCGGGCCCAGCGGAAGCACGTGCCGAGCGCGCCGGAGCCACCTGCTCGCCTCGCCGGAACCACCTGCCGGGCCCAGCGGAAGCACCTGCCGAGCGCGCCGGAGCCACCTGCTCGCCTCGCCGGAACCACGTGCCGGGCCCTAACCCTAACCCTAACCCTAACCCTATCCCCAAACCCTAACCCTAACCCTAACCCCTAACCCTAAGCCTAACCCTAAACCCTAACCCAACCGTAACCCTAACCCTAACCCTACCCCTAACCCTAACCCCTAACCGCAAACCCTAAACCCTAACCCTAACCGTAACCCTAACCCTATCCCTAACCCTAACCTGACGGACAGGCTGGAACCAGCTGCTCAACTCGCCGGAACCACCTGCCAGACATGCCAGAACCACCTGCCGAGCACGCCGGAGCCACCTGCTGGACTCACCAGAACCACCCGCCTGACAGGCCAAAATCAACAGCTGGCTATGAGAGAACCACCTGGCAGACAATCCGCAATAACCTGCCAGGCATGCAGGAACCACCTCTCAGACGTAAGAGAACCACGTGCCGGACACGCTGGAACCACGTCCTGGACAGACTGGAACCACCTGCCGGACATGCCTGGACCACCTGCCGAGCACGCCGGAACCACCTGCTCGACTCGCAGGACCCATGTGCCAGACACGCCAAAATGAACTGCCGGCTACACCAGAACCACTTACCGGACACTCCGGAATAACCTGCCCGGCATGCCAGAACCACCTCTCAGAAGTGCCAGAAGCACGTGCTGGACATGCCGGAACAACCTATCGGACAGAAAGGAACAACCTGCCGGACACACCAAAATCACCTGCGGGCTACGCCAGAACCACTTGGAGGACTCTCCGGGAAAACCTGCCGGGCATGCTGGAACCACCTCTCAGACGTGCCTGAACCACGTGGCGGACACTCCGCAAACGCATGTCGGGCCGGCCGGAACCACCTCTCAGACGTGCCAGAACCTCATGCCGGACACCCCAGAACCACCTGCTGGACAGACCGGAAACACCTGCCGGACACGCCGGAACCACATGTTCGACTCGCTGGAACCACATTCTGGACATGGCAAAATCACCTGCCGCCTATGCCAGAACCGCTTGGCGAACACTCCGGAATCACCTGTCAGGCATGCCGGAACCACCTCTCAGACCTGCCAGAACCACATGCCAATGACACCGGAAGCACCTGCCGAGCATGCCGGAAGCACCTGCTCGACTCGCCAGAACCACCTGTCGGACACGCCAAAATCACCTGCCGGCTACGCCACAGCCAGTTGGTGAACACTCCGGAAACACCTGCCGGGCTGGCTGGAACCACCTGCCAGCTACGCCAGAACCACTTGGCGGAGACTCCAGAAACACCTGTTGGGCCAGCCGGAACCACCTCTCAGACGTGCCAGAACCATGTGCCTGAGATGCTGGAACCACACCCCGAACAGACCGAAACCACCTGCCAGACCCAACTGAACCACGTGCCGAGCACGCAGGAACAACCTGCTCGCCTCGCCGGAACCACCTGCCGGGCGCAGCGGAAGCACCTGCCGAGCGCGCCGGAGCCACCTGCTCGCCTCGCCGGAACCACCTGCCGGGCCCAGCGGAAGCACCTGCCGAGCGCGCCGGAGCCACCTGCTCGCCTCGCCGGAACCACGTGCCGGGCCCTAACCCTAACCCTAACCCTAACCCTATCCCCAAACCCTAACCCTAACCCTAACCCCTAACCCTAAGCCTAACCCTAAACCCTAACCCAACCGTAACCCTAACCCTAACCCTACCCCTAACCCTAACCCCTAACCCCAAACCCTAAACCCTAACCCTAACCGTAACCCTAACCCTATCCCTAACCCTAACCTGACGGACAGGCTGGAACCAGCTGCTCAACTCGCCGGAACCACCTGCCAGACATGCCAGAACCACCTGCCGAGCACGCCGGAGCCACCTGCTGGACTCACCAGAACCACCCGCCTGACAGGCCAAAATCAACAGCTGGCTATGAGAGAACCACCTGGCAGACAATCCGCAATAACCTGCCAGGCATGCAGGAACCACCTCTCAGACGTAAGAGAACCACGTGCCGGACACGCTGGAACCACGTCCTGGACAGACTGGAACCACCTGCCGGACATGCCTGGACCACCTGCCGAGCACGCCGGAACCACCTGCTCGACTCGCAGGACCCATGTGCCAGACACGCCAAAATGAACTGCCGGCTACACCAGAACCACTTACCGGACACTCCGGAATAACCTGCCCGGCATGCCAGAACCACCTCTCAGAAGTGCCAGAAGCACGTGCTGGACATGCCGGAACAACCTATCGGACAGAAAGGAACAACCTGCCGGACACACCAAAATCACCTGCGGGCTACGCCAGAACCACTTGGAGGACTCTCCGGGAAAACCTGCCGGGCATGCTGGAACCACCTCTCAGACGTGCCTGAACCACGTGGCGGACACTCCGCAAACGCATGTCGGGCCGGCCGGAACCACCTCTCAGACGTGCCAGAACCTCATGCCGGACACCCCAGAACCACCTGCTGGACAGACCGGAAACACCTGCCGGACACGCCGGAACCACATGTTCGACTCGCTGGAACCACATTCTGGACATGGCAAAATCACCTGCCGCCTATGCCAGAACCGCTTGGCGAACACTCCGGAATCACCTGTCAGGCATGCCGGAACCACCTCTCAGACCTGCCAGAACCACATGCCAATGACACCGGAAGCACCTGCCGAGCATGCCGGAAGCACCTGCTCGACTCGCCAGAACCACCTGTCGGACACGCCAAAATCACCTGCCGGCTACGCCACAGCCAGTTGGTGAACACTCCGGAAACACCAGCCGGGCTGGCTGGAACCACCTGCCAGCTACGCCAGAACCACTTGGCGGAGACTCCAGAAACACCTGTTGGGCCAGCCGGAACCACCTCTCAGACGTGCCAGAACCATGTGCCTGAGATGCTGGAACCACACCCCGAACAGACCGAAACCACCTGCCAGACCCAACTGAACCACGTGCCGAGCACGCAGGAACAACCTGCTCGCCTCGCCGGAACCACCTGCCGGGCGCAGCGGAAGCACCTGCCGAGCGCGCCGGAGCCACCTGCTCGCCTCGCCGGAACCACCTGCCGGGCCCAGCGGAAGCACGTGCCGAGCGCGCCGGAGCCACCTGCTCGCCTCGCCGGAACCACCTGCCGGGCCCAGCGGAAGCACCTGCCGAGCGCGCCGGAGCCACCTGCTCGCCTCGCCGGAACCACGTGCCGGGCCCTAACCCTAACCCTAACCCTAACCCTATCCCCAAACCCTAACCCTAACCCTAACCCCTAACCCTAAGCCTAACCCTAAACCCTAACCCAACCGTAACCCTAACCCTAACCCTACCCCTAACCCTAACCCCTAACCGCAAACCCTAAACCCTAACCCTAACCATAACCCTAACCCTATCCCTAACCCTAACCTGACGGACAGGCTGGAACCAGCTGCTCAACTCGCCGGAACCACCTGCCAGACATGCCAGAACCACCTGCCGAGCACGCCGGAGCCACCTGCTGGACTCACCAGAACCACCCGCCTGACAGGCCAAAATCAACAGCTGGCTATGAGAGAACCACCTGGCAGACAATCCGCAATAACCTGCCAGGCATGCAGGAACCACCTCTCAGACGTAAGAGAACCACGTGCCGGACACGCTGGAACCACGTCCTGGACAGACTGGAACCACCTGCCGGACATGCCTGGACCACCTGCCGAGCACGCCGGAACCACCTGCTCGACTCGCAGGACCCATGTGCCAGACACGCCAAAATGAACTGCCGGCTACACCAGAACCACTTACCGGACACTCCGGAATAACCTGCCCGGCATGCCAGAACCACCTCTCAGAAGTGCCAGAAGCACGTGCTGGACATGCCGGAACAACCTATCGGACAGAAAGGAACAACCTGCCGGACACACCAAAATCACCTGCGGGCTACGCCAGAACCACTTGGAGGACTCTCCGGGAAAACCTGCCGGGCATGCTGGAACCACCTCTCAGACGTGCCTGAACCACGTGGCGGACACTCCGCAAACGCATGTCGGGCCGGCCGGAACCACCTCTCAGACGTGCCAGAACCTCATGCCGGACACCCCAGAACCACCTGCTGGACAGACCGGAAACACCTGCCGGACACGCCGGAACCACATGTTCGACTCGCTGGAACCACATTCTGGACATGGCAAAATCACCTGCCGCCTATGCCAGAACCGCTTGGCGAACACTCCGGAATCACCTGTCAGGCATGCCGGAACCACCTCTCAGACCTGCCAGAACCACATGCCAATGACACCGGAAGCACCTGCCGAGCATGCCGGAAGCACCTGCTCGACTCGCCAGAACCACCTGTCGGACACGCCAAAATCACCTGCCGGCTACGCCACAGCCAGTTGGTGAACACTCCGGAAACACCAGCCGGGCTGGCTGGAACCACCTGCCAGCTACGCCAGAACCACTTGGCGGAGACTCCAGAAACACCTGTTGGGCCAGCCGGAACCACCTCTCAGACGTGCCAGAACCATGTGCCTGAGATGCTGGAACCACACCCCGAACAGACCGAAACCACCTGCCAGACCCAACTGAACCACGTGCCGAGCACGCAGGAACAACCTGCTCGCCTCGCCGGAACCACCTGCCGGGCGCAGCGGAAGCACCTGCCGAGCGCGCCGGAGCCACCTGCTCGCCTCGCCGGAACCACGTGCCGGGCCCTAACCCTAACCCTAACCCTAACCCTATCCCCAAACCCTAACCCTAACCCTAACCCCTAACCCTAAGCCTAACCCTAAACCCTAACCCAACCGTAACCCTAACCCTAACCCTACCCCTAACCCTAACCCCTAACCCCAAACCCTAAACCCTAACCCTAACCGTAACCCTAACCCTATCCCTAACCCTAACCTGACGGACAGGCTGGAACCAGCTGCTCAACTCGCCGGAACCACCTGCCAGACATGCCAGAACCACCTGCCGAGCACGCCGGAGCCACCTGCTGGACTCACCAGAACCACCCGCCTGACAGGCCAAAATCAACAGCTGGCTATGAGAGAACCACCTGGCAGACAATCCGCAATAACCTGCCAGGCATGCAGGAACCACCTCTCAGACGTAAGAGAACCACGTGCCGGACACGCTGGAACCACGTCCTGGACAGACTGGAACCACCTGCCGGACATGCCTGGACCACCTGCCGAGCACGCCGGAACCACCTGCTCGACTCGCAGGACCCATGTGCCAGACACGCCAAAATGAACTGCCGGCTACACCAGAACCACTTACCGGACACTCCGGAATAACCTGCCCGGCATGCCAGAACCACCTCTCAGAAGTGCCAGAAGCACGTGCTGGACATGCCGGAACAACCTATCGGACAGAAAGGAACAACCTGCCGGACACACCAAAATCACCTGCGGGCTACGCCAGAACCACTTGGAGGACTCTCCGGGAAAACCTGCCGGGCATGCTGGAACCACCTCTCAGACGTGCCTGAACCACGTGGCGGACACTCCGCAAACGCATGTCGGGCCGGCCGGAACCACCTCTCAGACGTGCCAGAACCTCATGCCGGACACCCCAGAACCACCTGCTGGACAGACCGGAAACACCTGCCGGACACGCCGGAACCACATGTTCGACTCGCTGGAACCACATTCTGGACATGGCAAAATCACCTGCCGCCTATGCCAGAACCGCTTGGCGAACACTCCGGAATCACCTGTCAGGCATGCCGGAACCACCTCTCAGACCTGCCAGAACCACATGCCAATGACACCGGAAGCACCTGCCGAGCATGCCGGAAGCACCTGCTCGACTCGCCAGAACCACCTGTCGGACACGCCAAAATCACCTGCCGGCTACGCCACAGCCAGTTGGTGAACACTCCGGAAACACCAGCCGGGCTGGCTGGAACCACCTGCCAGCTACGCCAGAACCACTTGGCGGAGACTCCAGAAACACCTGTTGGGCCAGCCGGAACCACCTCTCAGACGTGCCAGAACCATGTGCCTGAGATGCTGGAACCACACCCCGAACAGACCGAAACCACCTGCCAGACCCAACTGAACCACGTGCCGAGCACGCAGGAACAACCTGCTCGCCTCGCCGGAACCACCTGCCGGGCGCAGCGGAAGCACCTGCCGAGCGCGCCGGAGCCACCTGCTCGCCTCGCCGGAACCACCTGCCGGGCCCAGCGGAAGCACGTGCCGAGCGCGCCGGAGCCACCTGCTCGCCTCGCCGGAACCACCTGCCGGGCCCAGCGGAAGCACCTGCCGAGCGCGCCGGAGCCACCTGCTCGCCTCGCCGGAACCACGTGCCGGGCCCTAACCCTAACCCTAACCCTAACCCTATCCCCAAACCCTAACCCTAACCCTAACCCCTAACCCTAAGCCTAACCCTAAACCCTAACCCAACCGTAACCCTAACCCTAACCCTACCCCTAACCCTAACCCCTAACCCCAAACCCTAAACCCTAACCCTAACCATAACCCTAACCCTATCCCTAACCCTAACCTGACGGACAGGCTGGAACCAGCTGCTCAACTCGCCGGAACCACCTGCCAGACATGCCAGAACCACCTGCCGAGCACGCCGGAGCCACCTGCTGGACTCACCAGAACCACCCGCCTGACAGGCCAAAATCAACAGCTGGCTATGAGAGAACCACCTGGCAGACAATCCGCAATAACCTGCCAGGCATGCAGGAACCACCTCTCAGACGTAAGAGAACCACGTGCCGGACACGCTGGAACCACGTCCTGGACAGACTGGAACCACCTGCCGGACATGCCTGGACCACCTGCCGAGCACGCCGGAACCACCTGCTCGACTCGCAGGACCCATGTGCCAGACACGCCAAAATGAACTGCCGGCTACACCAGAACCACTTACCGGACACTCCGGAATAACCTGCCCGGCATGCCAGAACCACCTCTCAGAAGTGCCAGAAGCACGTGCTGGACATGCCGGAACAACCTATCGGACAGAAAGGAACAACCTGCCGGACACACCAAAATCACCTGCGGGCTACGCCAGAACCACTTGGAGGACTCTCCGGGAAAACCTGCCGGGCATGCTGGAACCACCTCTCAGACGTGCCTGAACCACGTGGCGGACACTCCGCAAACGCATGTCGGGCCGGCCGGAACCACCTCTCAGACGTGCCAGAACCTCATGCCGGACACCCCAGAACCACCTGCTGGACAGACCGGAAACACCTGCCGGACACGCCGGAACCACATGTTCGACTCGCTGGAACCACATTCTGGACATGGCAAAATCACCTGCCGCCTATGCCAGAACCGCTTGGCGAACACTCCGGAATCACCTGTCAGGCATGCCGGAACCACCTCTCAGACCTGCCAGAACCACATGCCAATGACACCGGAAGCACCTGCCGAGCATGCCGGAAGCACCTGCTCGACTCGCCAGAACCACCTGTCGGACACGCCAAAATCACCTGCCGGCTACGCCACAGCCAGTTGGTGAACACTCCGGAAACACCAGCCGGGCTGGCTGGAACCACCTGCCAGCTACGCCAGAACCACTTGGCGGAGACTCCAGAAACACCTGTTGGGCCAGCCGGAACCACCTCTCAGACGTGCCAGAACCATGTGCCTGAGATGCTGGAACCACACCCCGAACAGACCGAAACCACCTGCCAGACCCAACTGAACCACGTGCCGAGCACGCAGGAACAACCTGCTCGCCTCGCCGGAACCACCTGCCGGGCGCAGCGGAAGCACCTGCCGAGCGCGCCGGAGCCACCTGCTCGCCTCGCCGGAACCACCTGCCGGGCGCAGCGGAAGCACCTGCCGAGCGCGCCGGAGCCACCTGCTCGCCTCGCCGGAACCACCTGCCGGGCCCAGCGGAAGCACGTGCCGAGCGCGCCGGAGCCACCTGCTCGCCTCGCCGGAACCACGTGCCGGGCCCTAACCCTAACCCTAACCCTAACCCTATCCCCAAACCCTAACCCTAACCCTAACCCCTAACCCTAAGCCTAACCCTAAACCCTAACCCAACCGTAACCCTAACCCTAACCCTACCCCTAACCCTAACCCCTAACCCCAAACCCTAAACCCTAACCCTAACCGTAACCCTAACCCTATCCCTAACCCTAACCTGACGGACAGGCTGGAACCAGCTGCTCAACTCGCCGGAACCACCTGCCAGACATGCCAGAACCACCTGCCGAGCACGCCGGAGCCACCTGCTGGACTCACCAGAACCACCCGCCTGACAGGCCAAAATCAACAGCTGGCTATGAGAGAACCACCTGGCAGACAATCCGCAATAACCTGCCAGGCATGCAGGAACCACCTCTCAGACGTAAGAGAACCACGTGCCGGACACGCTGGAACCACGTCCTGGACAGACTGGAACCACCTGCCGGACATGCCTGGACCACCTGCCGAGCACGCCGGAACCACCTGCTCGACTCGCAGGACCCATGTGCCAGACACGCCAAAATGAACTGCCGGCTACACCAGAACCACTTACCGGACACTCCGGAATAACCTGCCCGGCATGCCAGAACCACCTCTCAGAAGTGCCAGAAGCACGTGCTGGACATGCCGGAACAACCTATCGGACAGAAAGGAACAACCTGCCGGACACACCAAAATCACCTGCGGGCTACGCCAGAACCACTTGGAGGACTCTCCGGGAAAACCTGCCGGGCATGCTGGAACCACCTCTCAGACGTGCCTGAACCACGTGGCGGACACTCCGCAAACGCATGTCGGGCCGGCCGGAACCACCTCTCAGACGTGCCAGAACCTCATGCCGGACACCCCAGAACCACCTGCTGGACAGACCGGAAACACCTGCCGGACACGCCGGAACCACATGTTCGACTCGCTGGAACCACATTCTGGACATGGCAAAATCACCTGCCGCCTATGCCAGAACCGCTTGGCGAACACTCCGGAATCACCTGTCAGGCATGCCGGAACCACCTCTCAGACCTGCCAGAACCACATGCCAATGACACCGGAAGCACCTGCCGAGCATGCCGGAAGCACCTGCTCGACTCGCCAGAACCACCTGTCGGACACGCCAAAATCACCTGCCGGCTACGCCACAGCCAGTTGGTGAACACTCCGGAAACACCTGCCGGGCTGGCTGGAACCACCTGCCAGCTACGCCAGAACCACTTGGCGGAGACTCCAGAAACACCTGTTGGGCCAGCCGGAACCACCTCTCAGACGTGCCAGAACCATGTGCCTGAGATGCTGGAACCACACCCCGAACAGACCGAAACCACCTGCCAGACCCAACTGAACCACGTGCCGAGCACGCAGGAACAACCTGCTCGCCTCGCCGGAACCACCTGCCGGGCGCAGCGGAAGCACCTGCCGAGCGCGCCGGAGCCACCTGCTCGCCTCGCCGGAACCACCTGCCGGGCCCAGCGGAAGCACCTGCCGAGCGCGCCGGAGCCACCTGCTCGCCTCGCCGGAACCACGTGCCGGGCCCTAACCCTAACCCTAACCCTAACCCTATCCCCAAACCCTAACCCTAACCCTAACCCCTAACCCTAAGCCTAACCCTAAACCCTAACCCAACCGTAACCCTAACCCTAACCCTACCCCTAACCCTAACCCCTAACCCCAAACCCTAAACCCTAACCCTAACCGTAACCCTAACCCTATCCCTAACCCTAACCTGACGGACAGGCTGGAACCAGCTGCTCAACTCGCCGGAACCACCTGCCAGACATGCCAGAACCACCTGCCGAGCACGCCGGAGCCACCTGCTGGACTCACCAGAACCACCCGCCTGACAGGCCAAAATCAACAGCTGGCTATGAGAGAACCACCTGGCAGACAATCCGCAATAACCTGCCAGGCATGCAGGAACCACCTCTCAGACGTAAGAGAACCACGTGCCGGACACGCTGGAACCACGTCCTGGACAGACTGGAACCACCTGCCGGACATGCCTGGACCACCTGCCGAGCACGCCGGAACCACCTGCTCGACTCGCAGGACCCATGTGCCAGACACGCCAAAATGAACTGCCGGCTACACCAGAACCACTTACCGGACACTCCGGAATAACCTGCCCGGCATGCCAGAACCACCTCTCAGAAGTGCCAGAAGCACGTGCTGGACATGCCGGAACAACCTATCGGACAGAAAGGAACAACCTGCCGGACACACCAAAATCACCTGCGGGCTACGCCAGAACCACTTGGAGGACTCTCCGGGAAAACCTGCCGGGCATGCTGGAACCACCTCTCAGACGTGCCTGAACCACGTGGCGGACACTCCGCAAACGCATGTCGGGCCGGCCGGAACCACCTCTCAGACGTGCCAGAACCTCATGCCGGACACCCCAGAACCACCTGCTGGACAGACCGGAAACACCTGCCGGACACGCCGGAACCACATGTTCGACTCGCTGGAACCACATTCTGGACATGGCAAAATCACCTGCCGCCTATGCCAGAACCGCTTGGCGAACACTCCGGAATCACCTGTCAGGCATGCCGGAACCACCTCTCAGACCTGCCAGAACCACATGCCAATGACACCGGAAGCACCTGCCGAGCATGCCGGAAGCACCTGCTCGACTCGCCAGAACCACCTGTCGGACACGCCAAAATCACCTGCCGGCTACGCCACAGCCAGTTGGTGAACACTCCGGAAACACCTGCCGGGCTGGCTGGAACCACCTGCCAGCTACGCCAGAACCACTTGGCGGAGACTCCAGAAACACCTGTTGGGCCAGCCGGAACCACCTCTCAGACGTGCCAGAACCATGTGCCTGAGATGCTGGAACCACACCCCGAACAGACCGAAACCACCTGCCAGACCCAACTGAACCACGTGCCGAGCACGCAGGAACAACCTGCTCGCCTCGCCGGAACCACCTGCCGGGCGCAGCGGAAGCACCTGCCGAGCGCGCCGGAGCCACCTGCTCGCCTCGCCGGAACCACCTGCCGGGCCCAGCGGAAGCACGTGCCGAGCGCGCCGGAGCCACCTGCTCGCCTCGCCGGAACCACCTGCCGGGCGCAGCGGAAGCACCTGCCGAGCGCGCCGGAGCCACCTGCTCGCCTCGCCGGAACCACCTGCCGGGCCCAGCGGAAGCACGTGCCGAGCGCGCCGGAGCCACCTGCTCGCCTCGCCGGAACCACCTGCCGGGCCCAGCGGAAGCACCTGCCGAGCGCGCCGGAGCCACCTGCTCGCCTCGCCGGAACCACGTGCCGGGCCCTAACCCTAACCCTAACCCTAACCCTATCCCCAAACCCTAACCCTAACCCTAACCCCTAACCCTAAGCCTAACCCTAAACCCTAACCCAACCGTAACCCTAACCCTAACCCTACCCCTAACCCTAACCCCTAACCCCAAACCCTAAACCCTAACCCTAACCATAACCCTAACCCTATCCCTAACCCTAACCTGACGGACAGGCTGGAACCAGCTGCTCAACTCGCCGGAACCACCTGCCAGACATGCCAGAACCACCTGCCGAGCATGCCGGAGCCACCTGCTGGACTCACCAGAACCACCCGCCTGACAGGCCAAAATCAACAGCTGGCTATGAGAGAACCACCTGGCAGACAATCCGCAATAACCTGCCAGGCATGCAGGAACCACCTCTCAGACGTAAGAGAACCACGTGCCGGACACGCTGGAACCACGTCCTGGACAGACTGGAACCACCTGCCGGACATGCCTGGACCACCTGCCGAGCACGCCGGAACCACCTGCTCGACTCGCAGGACCCATGTGCCAGACACGCCAAAATGAACTGCCGGCTACACCAGAACCACTTACCGGACACTCCGGAATAACCTGCCCGGCATGCCAGAACCACCTCTCAGAAGTGCCAGAAGCACGTGCTGGACATGCCGGAACAACCTATCGGACAGAACGGAACAACCTGCCGGACACACCAAAATCACCTGCGGGCTACGCCAGAACCACTTGGAGGACTCTCCGGGAAAACCTGCCGGGCATGCTGGAACCACCTCTCAGACGTGCCTGAACCACGTGGCGGACACTCCGCAAACGCATGTCGGGCCGGCCGGAACCACCTCTCAGACGTGCCAGAACCTCATGCCGGACACCCCAGAACCACCTGCTGGACAGACCGGAAACACCTGCCGGACACGCCGGAACCACATGTTCGACTCGCTGGAACCACATTCTGGACATGGCAAAATCACCTGCCGCCTATGCCAGAACCGCTTGGCGAACACTCCGGAATCACCTGTCAGGCATGCCGGAACCACCTCTCAGACCTGCCAGAACCACATGCCAATGACACCGGAAGCACCTGCCGAGCATGCCGGAAGCACCTGCTCGACTCGCCAGAACCACCTGTCGGACACGCCAAAATCACCTGCCGGCTACGCCACAGCCAGTTGGTGAACACTCCGGAAACACCAGCCGGGCTGGCTGGAACCACCTGCCAGCTACGCCAGAACCACTTGGCGGAGACTCCAGAAACACCTGTTGGGCCAGCCGGAACCACCTCTCAGACGTGCCAGAACCATGTGCCTGAGATGCTGGAACCACACCCCGAACAGACCGAAACCACCTGCCAGACCCAACTGAACCACGTGCCGAGCACGCAGGAACAACCTGCTCGCCTCGCCGGAACCACCTGCCGGGCGCAGCGGAAGCACCTGCCGAGCGCGCCGGAGCCACATGCTCGCCTCGCCGGAACCACCTGCCGGGCGCAGCGGAAGCACCTGCCGAGCGCGCCGGAGCCACCTGCTCGCCTCGCCGGAACCACCTGCCGGGCCCAGCGGAAGCACGTGCCGAGCGCGCCGGAGCCACCTGCTCGCCTCGCCGGAACCACCTGCCGGGCCCAGCGGAAGCACCTGCCGAGCGCGCCGGAGCCACCTGCTCGCCTCGCCGGAACCACGTGCCAGGCCCTAACCCTAACCCTAACCCTAACCCTATCCCCAAACCCTAACCCTAACCCTAACCCCTAACCCTAAGCCTAACCCTAAACCCTAACCCAACCGTAACCCTAACCCTAACCCTACCCCTAACCCTAACCCCTAACCCCAAACCCTAAACCCTAACCCTAACCGTAACCCTAACCCTATCCCTAACCCTAACCTGACGGACAGGCTGGAACCAGCTGCTCAACTCGCCGGAACCACCTGCCAGACATGCCAGAACCACCTGCCGAGCACGCCGGAGCCACCTGCTGGACTCACCAGAACCACCCGCCTGACAGGCCAAAATCAACAGCTGGCTATGAGAGAACCACCTGGCAGACAATCCGCAATAACCTGCCAGGCATGCAGGAACCACCTCTCAGACGTAAGAGAACCACGTGCCGGACACGCTGGAACCACGTCCTGGACAGACTGGAACCACCTGCCGGACATGCCTGGACCACCTGCCGAGCACGCCGGAACCACCTGCTCGACTCGCAGGACCCATGTGCCAGACACGCCAAAATGAACTGCCGGCTACACCAGAACCACTTACCGGACACTCCGGAATAACCTGCCCGGCATGCCAGAACCACCTCTCAGAAGTGCCAGAAGCACGTGCTGGACATGCCGGAACAACCTATCGGACAGAAAGGAACAACCTGCCGGACACACCAAAATCACCTGCGGGCTACGCCAGAACCACTTGGAGGACTCTCCGGGAAAACCTGCCGGGCATGCTGGAACCACCTCTCAGACGTGCCTGAACCACGTGGCGGACACTCCGCAAACGCATGTCGGGCCGGCCGGAACCACCTCTCAGACGTGCCAGAACCTCATGCCGGACACCCCAGAACCACCTGCTGGACAGACCGGAAACACCTGCCGGACACGCCGGAACCACATGTTCGACTCGCTGGAACCACATTCTGGACATGGCAAAATCACCTGCCGCCTATGCCAGAACCGCTTGGCGAACACTCCGGAATCACCTGTCAGGCATGCCGGAACCACCTCTCAGACCTGCCAGAACCACATGCCAATGACACCGGAAGCACCTGCCGAGCATGCCGGAAGCACCTGCTCGACTCGCCAGAACCACCTGTCGGACACGCCAAAATCACCTGCCGGCTACGCCACAGCCAGTTGGTGAACACTCCGGAAACACCTGCCGGGCTGGCTGGAACCACCTGCCAGCTACGCCAGAACCACTTGGCGGAGACTCCAGAAACACCTGTTGGGCCAGCCGGAACCACCTCTCAGACGTGCCAGAACCATGTGCCTGAGATGCTGGAACCACACCCCGAACAGACCGAAACCACCTGCCAGACCCAACTGAACCACGTGCCGAGCACGCAGGAACAACCTGCTCGCCTCGCCGGAACCACCTGCCGGGCGCAGCGGAAGCACCTGCCGAGCGCGCCGGAGCCACCTGCTCGCCTCGCCGGAACCACCTGCCGGGCCCAGCGGAAGCACGTGCCGAGCGCGCCGGAGCCACCTGCTCGCCTCGCCGGAACCACCTGCCGGGCCCAGCGGAAGCACCTGCCGAGCGCGCCGGAGCCACCTGCTCGCCTCGCCGGAACCACGTGCCGGGCCCTAACCCTAACCCTAACCCTAACCCTATCCCCAAACCCTAACCCTAACCCTAACCCCTAACCCTAAGCCTAACCCTAAACCCTAACCCAACCGTAACCCTAACCCTAACCCTACCCCTAACCCTAACCCCTAACCGCAAACCCTAAACCCTAACCCTAACCGTAACCCTAACCCTATCCCTAACCCTAACCTGACGGACAGGCTGGAACCAGCTGCTCAACTCGCCGGAACCACCTGCCAGACATGCCAGAACCACCTGCCGAGCACGCCGGAGCCACCTGCTGGACTCACCAGAACCACCCGCCTGACAGGCCAAAATCAACAGCTGGCTATGAGAGAACCACCTGGCAGACAATCCGCAATAACCTGCCAGGCATGCAGGAACCACCTCTCAGACGTAAGAGAACCACGTGCCGGACACGCTGGAACCACGTCCTGGACAGACTGGAACCACCTGCCGGACATGCCTGGACCACCTGCCGAGCACGCCGGAACCACCTGCTCGACTCGCAGGACCCATGTGCCAGACACGCCAAAATGAACTGCCGGCTACACCAGAACCACTTACCGGACACTCCGGAATAACCTGCCCGGCATGCCAGAACCACCTCTCAGAAGTGCCAGAAGCACGTGCTGGACATGCCGGAACAACCTATCGGACAGAAAGGAACAACCTGCCGGACACACCAAAATCACCTGCGGGCTACGCCAGAACCACTTGGAGGACTCTCCGGGAAAACCTGCCGGGCATGCTGGAACCACCTCTCAGACGTGCCTGAACCACGTGGCGGACACTCCGCAAACGCATGTCGGGCCGGCCGGAACCACCTCTCAGACGTGCCAGAACCTCATGCCGGACACCCCAGAACCACCTGCTGGACAGACCGGAAACACCTGCCGGACACGCCGGAACCACATGTTCGACTCGCTGGAACCACATTCTGGACATGGCAAAATCACCTGCCGCCTATGCCAGAACCGCTTGGCGAACACTCCGGAATCACCTGTCAGGCATGCCGGAACCACCTCTCAGACCTGCCAGAACCACATGCCAATGACACCGGAAGCACCTGCCGAGCATGCCGGAAGCACCTGCTCGACTCGCCAGAACCACCTGTCGGACACGCCAAAATCACCTGCCGGCTACGCCACAGCCAGTTGGTGAACACTCCGGAAACACCTGCCGGGCTGGCTGGAACCACCTGCCAGCTACGCCAGAACCACTTGGCGGAGACTCCAGAAACACCTGTTGGGCCAGCCGGAACCACCTCTCAGACGTGCCAGAACCATGTGCCTGAGATGCTGGAACCACACCCCGAACAGACCGAAACCACCTGCCAGACCCAACTGAACCACGTGCCGAGCACGCAGGAACAACCTGCTCGCCTCGCCGGAACCACCTGCCGGGCGCAGCGGAAGCACCTGCCGAGCGCGCCGGAGCCACCTGCTCGCCTCGCCGGAACCACCTGCCGGGCCCAGCGGAAGCACGTGCCGAGCGCGCCGGAGCCACCTGCTCGCCTCGCCGGAACCACCTGCCGGGCCCAGCGGAAGCACCTGCCGAGCGCGCCGGAGCCACCTGCTCGCCTCGCCGGAACCACGTGCCGGGCCCTAACCCTAACCCTAACCCTAACCCTATCCCCAAACCCTAACCCTAACCCTAACCCCTAACCCTAAGCCTAACCCTAAACCCTAACCCAACCGTAACCCTAACCCTAACCCTACCCCTAACCCTAACCCCTAACCCCAAACCCTAAACCCTAACCCTAACCGTAACCCTAACCCTATCCCTAACCCTAACCTGACGGACAGGCTGGAACCAGCTGCTCAACTCGCCGGAACCACCTGCCAGACATGCCAGAACCACCTGCCGAGCACGCCGGAGCCACCTGCTGGACTCACCAGAACCACCCGCCTGACAGGCCAAAATCAACAGCTGGCTATGAGAGAACCACCTGGCAGACAATCCGCAATAACCTGCCAGGCATGCAGGAACCACCTCTCAGACGTAAGAGAACCACGTGCCGGACACGCTGGAACCACGTCCTGGACAGACTGGAACCACCTGCCGGACATGCCTGGACCACCTGCCGAGCACGCCGGAACCACCTGCTCGACTCGCAGGACCCATGTGCCAGACACGCCAAAATGAACTGCCGGCTACACCAGAACCACTTACCGGACACTCCGGAATAACCTGCCCGGCATGCCAGAACCACCTCTCAGAAGTGCCAGAAGCACGTGCTGGACATGCCGGAACAACCTATCGGACAGAAAGGAACAACCTGCCGGACACACCAAAATCACCTGCGGGCTACGCCAGAACCACTTGGAGGACTCTCCGGGAAAACCTGCCGGGCATGCTGGAACCACCTCTCAGACGTGCCTGAACCACGTGGCGGACACTCCGCAAACGCATGTCGGGCCGGCCGGAACCACCTCTCAGACGTGCCAGAACCTCATGCCGGACACCCCAGAACCACCTGCTGGACAGACCGGAAACACCTGCCGGACACGCCGGAACCACATGTTCGACTCGCTGGAACCACATTCTGGACATGGCAAAATCACCTGCCGCCTATGCCAGAACCGCTTGGCGAACACTCCGGAATCACCTGTCAGGCATGCCGGAACCACCTCTCAGACCTGCCAGAACCACATGCCAATGACACCGGAAGCACCTGCCGAGCATGCCGGAAGCACCTGCTCGACTCGCCAGAACCACCTGTCGGACACGCCAAAATCACCTGCCGGCTACGCCACAGCCAGTTGGTGAACACTCCGGAAACACCTGCCGGGCTGGCTGGAACCACCTGCCAGCTACGCCAGAACCACTTGGCGGAGACTCCAGAAACACCTGTTGGGCCAGCCGGAACCACCTCTCAGACGTGCCAGAACCATGTGCCTGAGATGCTGGAACCACACCCCGAACAGACCGAAACCACCTGCCAGACCCAACTGAACCACGTGCCGAGCACGCAGGAACAACCTGCTCGCCTCGCCGGAACCACCTGCCGGGCGCAGCGGAAGCACCTGCCGAGCGCGCCGGAGCCACCTGCTCGCCTCGCCGGAACCACCTGCCGGGCCCAGCGGAAGCACGTGCCGAGCGCGCCGGAGCCACCTGCTCGCCTCGCCGGAACCACCTGCCGGGCCCAGCGGAAGCACCTGCCGAGCGCGCCGGAGCCACCTGCTCGCCTCGCCGGAACCACGTGCCGGGCCCTAACCCTAACCCTAACCCTAACCCTATCCCCAAACCCTAACCCTAACCCTAACCCCTAACCCTAAGCCTAACCCTAAACCCTAACCCAACCGTAACCCTAACCCTAACCCTACCCCTAACCCTAACCCCTAACCCCAAACCCTAAACCCTAACCCTAACCGTAACCCTAACCCTATCCCTAACCCTAACCTGACGGACAGGCTGGAACCAGCTGCTCAACTCGCCGGAACCACCTGCCAGACATGCCAGAACCACCTGCCGAGCACGCCGGAGCCACCTGCTGGACTCACCAGAACCACCCGCCTGACAGGCCAAAATCAACAGCTGGCTATGAGAGAACCACCTGGCAGACAATCCGCAATAACCTGCCAGGCATGCAGGAACCACCTCTCAGACGTAAGAGAACCACGTGCCGGACACGCTGGAACCACGTCCTGGACAGACTGGAACCACCTGCCGGACATGCCTGGACCACCTGCCGAGCACGCCGGAACCACCTGCTCGACTCGCAGGACCCATGTGCCAGACACGCCAAAATGAACTGCCGGCTACACCAGAACCACTTACCGGACACTCCGGAATAACCTGCCCGGCATGCCAGAACCACCTCTCAGAAGTGCCAGAAGCACGTGCTGGACATGCCGGAACAACCTATCGGACAGAAAGGAACAACCTGCCGGACACACCAAAATCACCTGCGGGCTACGCCAGAACCACTTGGAGGACTCTCCGGGAAAACCTGCCGGGCATGCTGGAACCACCTCTCAGACGTGCCTGAACCACGTGGCGGACACTCCGCAAACGCATGTCGGGCCGGCCGGAACCACCTCTCAGACGTGCCAGAACCTCATGCCGGACACCCCAGAACCACCTGCTGGACAGACCGGAAACACCTGCCGGACACGCCGGAACCACATGTTCGACTCGCTGGAACCACATTCTGGACATGGCAAAATCACCTGCCGCCTATGCCAGAACCGCTTGGCGAACACTCCGGAATCACCTGTCAGGCATGCCGGAACCACCTCTCAGACCTGCCAGAACCACATGCCAATGACACCGGAAGCACCTGCCGAGCATGCCGGAAGCACCTGCTCGACTCGCCAGAACCACCTGTCGGACACGCCAAAATCACCTGCCGGCTACGCCACAGCCAGTTGGTGAACACTCCGGAAACACCTGCCGGGCTGGCTGGAACCACCTGCCAGCTACGCCAGAACCACTTGGCGGAGACTCCAGAAACACCTGTTGGGCCAGCCGGAACCACCTCTCAGACGTGCCAGAACCATGTGCCTGAGATGCTGGAACCACACCCCGAACAGACCGAAACCACCTGCCAGACCCAACTGAACCACGTGCCGAGCACGCAGGAACAACCTGCTCGCCTCGCCGGAACCACCTGCCGGGCGCAGCGGAAGCACCTGCCGAGCGCGCCGGAGCCACCTGCTCGCCTCGCCGGAACCACCTGCCGGGCCCAGCGGAAGCACGTGCCGAGCGCGCCGGAGCCACCTGCTCGCCTCGCCGGAACCACCTGCCGGGCCCAGCGGAAGCACCTGCCGAGCGCGCCGGAGCCACCTGCTCGCCTCGCCGGAACCACGTGCCGGGCCCTAACCCTAACCCTAACCCTAACCCTATCCCCAAACCCTAACCCTAACCCTAACCCCTAACCCTAAGCCTAACCCTAAACCCTAACCCAACCGTAACCCTAACCCTAACCCTACCCCTAACCCTAACCCCTAACCCCAAACCCTAAACCCTAACCCTAACCGTAACCCTAACCCTATCCCTAACCCTAACCTGACGGACAGGCTGGAACCAGCTGCTCAACTCGCCGGAACCACCTGCCAGACATGCCAGAACCACCTGCCGAGCACGCCGGAGCCACCTGCTGGACTCACCAGAACCACCCGCCTGACAGGCCAAAATCAACAGCTGGCTATGAGAGAACCACCTGGCAGACAATCCGCAATAACCTGCCAGGCATGCAGGAACCACCTCTCAGACGTAAGAGAACCACGTGCCGGACACGCTGGAACCACGTCCTGGACAGACTGGAACCACCTGCCGGACATGCCTGGACCACCTGCCGAGCACGCCGGAACCACCTGCTCGACTCGCAGGACCCATGTGCCAGACACGCCAAAATGAACTGCCGGCTACACCAGAACCACTTACCGGACACTCCGGAATAACCTGCCCGGCATGCCAGAACCACCTCTCAGAAGTGCCAGAAGCACGTGCTGGACATGCCGGAACAACCTATCGGACAGAAAGGAACAACCTGCCGGACACACCAAAATCACCTGCGGGCTACGCCAGAACCACTTGGAGGACTCTCCGGGAAAACCTGCCGGGCATGCTGGAACCACCTCTCAGACGTGCCTGAACCACGTGGCGGACACTCCGCAAACGCATGTCGGGCCGGCCGGAACCACCTCTCAGACGTGCCAGAACCTCATGCCGGACACCCCAGAACCACCTGCTGGACAGACCGGAAACACCTGCCGGACACGCCGGAACCACATGTTCGACTCGCTGGAACCACATTCTGGACATGGCAAAATCACCTGCCGCCTATGCCAGAACCGCTTGGCGAACACTCCGGAATCACCTGTCAGGCATGCCGGAACCACCTCTCAGACCTGCCAGAACCACATGCCAATGACACCGGAAGCACCTGCCGAGCATGCCGGAAGCACCTGCTCGACTCGCCAGAACCACCTGTCGGACACGCCAAAATCACCTGCCGGCTACGCCACAGCCAGTTGGTGAACACTCCGGAAACACCTGCCGGGCTGGCTGGAACCACCTGCCAGCTACGCCAGAACCACTTGGCGGAGACTCCAGAAACACCTGTTGGGCCAGCCGGAACCACCTCTCAGACGTGCCAGAACCATGTGCCTGAGATGCTGGAACCACACCCCGAACAGACCGAAACCACCTGCCAGACCCAACTGAACCACGTGCCGAGCATGCAGGAACAACCTGCTCGCCTCGCCGGAACCACCTGCCGGGCGCAGCGGAAGCACCTGCCGAGCGCGCCGGAGCCACCTGCTCGCCTCGCCGGAACCACCTGCCGGGCCCAGCGGAAGCACGTGCCGAGCGCGCCGGAGCCACCTGCTCGCCTCGCCGGAACCACCTGCCGGGCCCAGCGGAAGCACCTGCCGAGCGCGCCGGAGCCACCTGCTCGCCTCGCCGGAACCACGTGCCGGGCCCTAACCCTAACCCTAACCCTAACCCTATCCCCAAACCCTAACCCTAACCCTAACCCCTAACCCTAAGCCTAACCCTAAACCCTAACCCAACCGTAACCCTAACCCTAACCCTAACCCTACCCCTAACCCTAACCCCTAACCCCAAACCCTAAACCCTAACCCTAACCGTAACCCTAACCCTATCCCTAACCCTAACCTGACGGACAGGCTGGAACCAGCTGCTCAACTCGCCGGAACCACCTGCCAGACATGCCAGAACCACCTGCCGAGCACGCCGGAGCCACCTGCTGGACTCACCAGAACCACCCGCCTGACAGGCCAAAATCAACAGCTGGCTATGAGAGAACCACCTGGCAGACAATCCGCAATAACCTGCCAGGCATGCAGGAACCACCTCTCAGACGTAAGAGAACCACGTGCCGGACACGCTGGAACCACGTCCTGGACAGACTGGAACCACCTGCCGGACATGCCTGGACCACCTGCCGAGCACGCCGGAACCACCTGCTCGACTCGCAGGACCCATGTGCCAGACACGCCAAAATGAACTGCCGGCTACACCAGAACCACTTACCGGACACTCCGGAATAACCTGCCCGGCATGCCAGAACCACCTCTCAGAAGTGCCAGAAGCACGTGCTGGACATGCCGGAACAACCTATCGGACAGAAAGGAACAACCTGCCGGACACACCAAAATCACCTGCGGGCTACGCCAGAACCACTTGGAGGACTCTCCGGGAAAACCTGCCGGGCATGCTGGAACCACCTCTCAGACGTGCCTGAACCACGTGGCGGACACTCCGCAAACGCATGTCGGGCCGGCCGGAACCACCTCTCAGACGTGCCAGAACCTCATGCCGGACACCCCAGAACCACCTGCTGGACAGACCGGAAACACCTGCCGGACACGCCGGAACCACATGTTCGACTCGCTGGAACCACATTCTGGACATGGCAAAATCACCTGCCGCCTATGCCAGAACCGCTTGGCGAACACTCCGGAATCACCTGTCAGGCATGCCGGAACCACCTCTCAGACCTGCCAGAACCACATGCCAATGACACCGGAAGCACCTGCCGAGCATGCCGGAAGCACCTGCTCGACTCGCCAGAACCACCTGTCGGACACGCCAAAATCACCTGCCGGCTACGCCACAGCCAGTTGGTGAACACTCCGGAAACACCTGCCGGGCTGGCTGGAACCACCTGCCAGCTACGCCAGAACCACTTGGCGGAGACTCCAGAAACACCTGTTGGGCCAGCCGGAACCACCTCTCAGACGTGCCAGAACCATGTGCCTGAGATGCTGGAACCACACCCCGAACAGACCGAAACCACCTGCCAGACCCAACTGAACCACGTGCCGAGCACGCAGGAACAACCTGCTCGCCTCGCCGGAACCACCTGCCGGGCGCAGCGGAAGCACCTGCCGAGCGCGCCGGAGCCACCTGCTCGCCTCGCCGGAACCACCTGCCGGGCCCAGCGGAAGCACGTGCCGAGCGCGCCGGAGCCACCTGCTCGCCTCGCCGGAACCACCTGCCGGGCCCAGCGGAAGCACCTGCCGAGCGCGCCGGAGCCACCTGCTCGCCTCGCCGGAACCACGTGCCGGGCCCTAACCCTAACCCTAACCCTAACCCTATCCCCAAACCCTAACCCTAACCCTAACCCCTAACCCTAAGCCTAACCCTAAACCCTAACCCAACCGTAACCCTAACCCTAACCCTAACCCTACCCCTAACCCTAACCCCTAACCCCAAACCCTAAACCCTAACCCTAACCGTAACCCTAACCCTATCCCTAACCCTAACCTGACGGACAGGCTGGAACCAGCTGCTCAACTCGCCGGAACCACCTGCCAGACATGCCAGAACCACCTGCCGAGCACGCCGGAGCCACCTGCTGGACTCACCAGAACCACCCGCCTGACAGGCCAAAATCAACAGCTGGCTATGAGAGAACCACCTGGCAGACAATCCGCAATAACCTGCCAGGCATGCAGGAACCACCTCTCAGACGTAAGAGAACCACGTGCCGGACACGCTGGAACCACGTCCTGGACAGACTGGAACCACCTGCCGGACATGCCTGGACCACCTGCCGAGCACGCCGGAACCACCTGCTCGACTCGCAGGACCCATGTGCCAGACACGCCAAAATGAACTGCCGGCTACACCAGAACCACTTACCGGACACTCCGGAATAACCTGCCCGGCATGCCAGAACCACCTCTCAGAAGTGCCAGAAGCACGTGCTGGACATGCCGGAACAACCTATCGGACAGAAAGGAACAACCTGCCGGACACACCAAAATCACCTGCGGGCTACGCCAGAACCACTTGGAGGACTCTCCGGGAAAACCTGCCGGGCATGCTGGAACCACCTCTCAGACGTGCCTGAACCACGTGGCGGACACTCCGCAAACGCATGTCGGGCCGGCCGGAACCACCTCTCAGACGTGCCAGAACCTCATGCCGGACACCCCAGAACCACCTGCTGGACAGACCGGAAACACCTGCCGGACACGCCGGAACCACATGTTCGACTCGCTGGAACCACATTCTGGACATGGCAAAATCACCTGCCGCCTATGCCAGAACCGCTTGGCGAACACTCCGGAATCACCTGTCAGGCATGCCGGAACCACCTCTCAGACCTGCCAGAACCACATGCCAATGACACCGGAAGCACCTGCCGAGCATGCCGGAAGCACCTGCTCGACTCGCCAGAACCACCTGTCGGACACGCCAAAATCACCTGCCGGCTACGCCACAGCCAGTTGGTGAACACTCCGGAAACACCTGCCGGGCTGGCTGGAACCACCTGCCAGCTACGCCAGAACCACTTGGCGGAGACTCCAGAAACACCTGTTGGGCCAGCCGGAACCACCTCTCAGACGTGCCAGAACCATGTGCCTGAGATGCTGGAACCACACCCCGAACAGACCGAAACCACCTGCCAGACCCAACTGAACCACGTGCCGAGCACGCAGGAACAACCTGCTCGCCTCGCCGGAACCACCTGCCGGGCGCAGCGGAAGCACCTGCCGAGCGCGCCGGAGCCACCTGCTCGCCTCGCCGGAACCACCTGCCCAGCGCGCCGGAGCCACCTGCTCGCCTCGCCGGAACCACCTGCCGGGCGCAGCGGAAGCACCTGCCGGGCGCGCCGGAGCCACCTGCTCGGCTCGCCGGAACCACCTGCCGGGCCCTAACCCTAACCCTAACCCTAACCCTATCCCCAAACCCTAACCCTAACCCTAACCCCTAACCCTAAGCCTAACCCTAAACCCTAACCCAACCGTAACCCTAACCCTAACCCTACCCCTAACCCTAACCCCTAACCCCAAACCCTAAACCCTAACCCTAACCGTAACCCCAACCCTATCCCTAACCCTAACCTGACGGACAGGCTGGAACCAGCTGCTCAACTCGCCGGAACCACCTGCCAGACATGCCAGAACCACCTGCCGAGTACGCCGGAGCCACCTGCTGGACACACCAGAACCACCTGCCTGACAGGCCAAAATCAACAGCTGGCTATGAGAGAACCACCTGGCAGACAATCCGCAATAACCTGCCAGGCATGCAGGAACCACCTCTCAGACGTAAGAGAACCACGTGCCGGACACGCTGGAACCACGTCCTGGACAGACTGGAACCACCTGCCGGACATGCCTGGACCACCTGCCGAGCACGCCGGAACCACCTGCTCGACTCGCAGGACCCATGTGCCAGACACGCCAAAATGAACTGCCGGCTACACCAGAACCACTTACCGGACACTCCGGAATAACCTGCCCGGCATGCCAGAACCACCTCTCAGAAGTGCCAGAAGCACGTGCTGGACATGCCGGAACAACCTATCGGACAGAAAGGAACAACCTGCCGGACACACCAAAATCACCTGCGGGCTACGCCAGAACCACTTGGAGGACTCTCCGGGAAAACCTGCCGGGCATGCTGGAACCACCTCTCAGACGTGCCTGAACCACGTGGCGGACACTCCGCAAACGCATGTCGGGCCGGCCGGAACCACCTCTCAGACGTGCCAGAACCTCATGCCGGACACCCCAGAACCACCTGCTGGACAGACCGGAAACACCTGCCGGACACGCCGGAACCACATGTTCGACTCGCTGGAACCACATTCTGGACATGGCAAAATCACCTGCCGCCTATGCCAGAACCGCTTGGCGAACACTCCGGAATCACCTGTCAGGCATGCCGGAACCACCTCTCAGACCTGCCAGAACCACATGCCAATGACACCGGAAGCACCTGCCGAGCATGCCGGAAGCACCTGCTCGACTCGCCAGAACCACCTGTCGGACACGCCAAAATCACCTGCCGGCTACGCCACAGCCAGTTGGTGAACACTCCGGAAACACCTGCCGGGCTGGCTGGAACCACCTGCCAGCTACGCCAGAACCACTTGGCGGAGACTCCAGAAACACCTGTTGGGCCAGCCGGAACCACCTCTCAGACGTGCCAGAACCATGTGCCTGAGATGCTGGAACCACACCCCGAACAGACCGAAACCACCTGCCAGACCCAACTGAACCACGTGCCGAGCACGCAGGAACAACCTGCTCGCCTCGCCGGAACCACCTGCCGGGCGCAGCGGAAGCACCTGCCGAGCGCGCCGGAGCCACCTGCTCGCCTCGCCGGAACCACCTGCCCAGCGCGCCGGAGCCACCTGCTCGCCTCGCCGGAACCACCTGCCGGGCGCAGCGGAAGCACCTGCCGGGCGCGCCGGAGCCACCTGCTCGGCTCGCCGGAACCACCTGCCGGGCCCTAACCCTAACCCTAACCCTAACCCTATCCCCAAACCCTAACCCTAACCCTAACCCCTAACCCTAAGCCTAACCCTAAACCCTAACCCAACCGTAACCCTAACCCTAACCCTACCCCTAACCCTAACCCCTAACCCCAAACCCTAAACCCTAACCCTAACCGTAACCCCAACCCTATCCCTAACCCTAACCTGACGGACAGGCTGGAACCAGCTGCTCAACTCGCCGGAACCACCTGCCAGACATGCCAGAACCACCTGCCGAGTACGCCGGAGCCACCTGCTGGACACACCAGAACCACCTGCCTGACAGGCCAAAATCAACAGCTGGCTATGAGAGAACCACCTGGCAGACAATCCGCAATAACCTGCCAGGCATGCAGGAACCACCTCTCAGACGTAAGAGAACCACGTGCCGGACACGCTGGAACCACGTCCTGGACAGACTGGAACCACCTGCCGGACATGCCTGGACCACCTGCCGAGCACGCCGGAACCACCTGCTCGACTCGCAGGACCCATGTGCCAGACACGCCAAAATGAACTGCCGGCTACACCAGAACCACTTACCGGACACTCCGGAATAACCTGCCCGGCATGCCAGAACCACCTCTCAGAAGTGCCAGAAGCACGTGCTGGACATGCCGGAACAACCTATCGGACAGAACGGAACAACCTGCCGGACACACCAAAATCACCTGCGGGCTACGCCAGAACCACTTGGAGGACTCTCCGGGAAAACCTGCCGGGCATGCTGGAACCACCTCTCAGACGTGCCTGAACCACGTGGCGGACACTCCGCAAACGCATGTCGGGCCGGCCGGAACCACCTCTCAGACGTGCCAGAACCTCATGCCGGACACCCCAGAACCACCTGCTGGACAGACCGGAAACACCTGCCGGACACGCCGGAACCACATGTTCGACTCGCTGGAACCACATTCTGGACATGGCAAAATCACCTGCCGCCTATGCCAGAACCGCTTGGCGAACACTCCGGAATCACCTGTCAGGCATGCCGGAACCACCTCTCAGACCTGCCAGAACCACATGCCAATGACACCGGAAGCACCTGCCGAGCATGTCGGAAGCACCTGCTCGACTCGCCAGAACCACCTGTCGGACACGCCAAAATCACCTGCCGGCTACGCCACAGCCAGTTGGTGAACACTCCGGAAACACCTGCCGGGCTGGCTGGAACCACCTGCCAGTCACGCCAACATCACCTGCCAGCTACGCCAGAACCACTTGGCGGAGACTCCAGAAACACCTGTTGGGCCAGCCGGAACCACCTCTCAGACGTGCCAGAACCATGTGCCTGAGATGCTGGAACCACACCCCGAACAGACCGAAACCACCTGCCAGACCCAACTGAACAACCTGCCAAGCACGCAGGAACAACCTGCTCGCCTCGCCGGAACCAACTGCCGGGCGCAGCGGAAGCACCTGCCGAGCGCGCCGGAGCCACCTGCTCGCCTCGCCGGAACCACCTGCCCGGCGCGCCGGAGCCACCTGCTCGCCTCGCCGGAACCACCTGCCAGGCCCAGCAGAAGCACCTGCCGGGCGCGCCGGAGCCACCTGCTCGCCTCGCCGGAACCACCTCCCGGGTGCAGCAGAAGCACCTGCCGAGCGCGCCGGAGCCACCTGCTCGCCTCGCCGGAACCACCTGCCGGGTGCAGCGGAAGCACCTGCCGAGCGCGCCGGAGCCACCTGCTCGCCTCGCCGGAACCACCTGCCGGGCCCAGCGGAAGCACGTGCCAAGCACGCCGGAGCCACCTGCTCGCCTCGCCGGAACCACCTGCCGGGCGCAGCGGAAGCACCTGCCGGGCACGCCGGAGCCACCTGCTCGGCTCGCCGGAACCACCTGCCGGGCCCTAACCCTAACCCTAACCCTAACCCTATCCCCAAACCCTAACCCTAACCCTAACCCCTAACCCTAAGCCTAACCCTAAACCCTAACCCAACCGTAACCCTAACCCTAACCCTACCCCTAACCCTAACCCCTAACCCCAAACCCTAAACCCTAACCCTAACCATAACCCTAAGCCTATCCCTAACCCTAACCTGACGGACAGGCTGGAACCAGCTGCTCAACTCGCCGGAACCACCTGCCAGACATGCCAGAACCACCTGCCGAGCACGCCGGAGCCACCTGCTGGACTCACCAGAACCACCCGCCTGACAGGCCAAAATCAACAGCTGGCTATGAGAGAACCACCTGGCAGACAATCCGCAATAACCTGCCAGGCATGCAGGAACCACCTCTCAGACGTAAGAGAACCACGTGCCGGACACGCTGGAACCACGTCCTGGACAGACTGGAACCACCTGCCGGACATGCCTGGACCACCTGCCGAGCACGCCGGAACCACCTGCTCGACTCGCAGGACCCATGTGCCAGACACGCCAAAATGAACTGCCGGCTACACCAGAACCACTTACCGGACACTCCGGAATAACCTGCCCGGCATGCCAGAACCACCTCTCAGAAGTGCCAGAAGCACGTGCTGGACATGCCGGAACAACCTATCGGACAGAACGGAACAACCTGCCGGACACACCAAAATCACCTGCGGGCTACGCCAGAACCATTTGGAGGACTCTCCGGGAAAACCTGCCGGGCATGCTGGAACCACCTCTCAGACGTGCCTGAACCACGTGGCGGACACTCCGGAAACGCATGTCGGGCCGGCCGGAACCACCTCTCAGACGTGCCAGAACCTCATGCCGGACACCCCAGAACCACCTGCTGGACAGACCGGAAACACCTGCCGGACACGCCGGAACCACATGTTCGACTCGCTGGAACCACATTCTGGACATGGCAAAATCACCTGCCGCCTATGCCAGAACCGCTTGGCGAACACTCCGGAATCACCTGTCAGGCATGCCGGAACCACCTCTCAGACCTGCCAGAACCACATGCCAATGACACCGGAAGCACCTGCCGAGCATGCCGGAAGCACCTGCTCGACTCGCCAGAACCACCTGTCGGACACGCCAAAATCACCTGCCGGCTACGCCACAGCCAGTTGGTGAACACTCCGGAAACACCTGCCGGGCTGGCTGGAACCACCTGCCAGCTACGCCAGAACCACTTGGCGGAGACTCCAGAAACACCTGTTGGGCCAGCCGGAACCACCTCTCAGACGTGCCAGAACCATGTGCCTGAGATGCTGGAACCACACCCCGAACAGACCGAAACCACCTGCCAGACCCAACTGAACCACGTGCCGAGCACGCAGGAACAACCTGCTCGCCTCGCCGGAACCACCTGCCGGGCGCAGCGGAAGCACCTGCCGAGCGCGCCGGAGCCACCTGCTCGCCTCGCCGGAACCACCTGCCGGGCCCAGCGGAAGCACGTGCCGAGCGCGCCGGAGCCACCTGCTGGACTCACCAGAACCACCCGCCTGACAGGCCAAAATCAACAGCTGGCTATGAGAGAACCACCTGGCAGACAATCCGCAATAACCTGCCAGGCATGCAGGAACCACCTCTCAGATGTAAGAGAACCACGTGCCGGACACGCTGGAACCACGTCCTGGACAGACTGGAACCACCTGCCGGACATGCCTGGACCACCTGCCGAGCACGCCGGAACCACCTGCTCGACTCGCAGGACCCATGTGCCAGACACGCCAAAATGAACTGCCGGCTACACCAGAACCACTTACCGGACACTCCGGAATAACCTGCCCGGCATGCCAGAACCACCTCTCAGAAGTGCCAGAAGCACGTGCTGGACATGCCGGAACAACCTATCGGACAGAACGGAACAACCTGCCGGACACACCAAAATCACCTGCGGGCTACGCCAGAACCACTTGGAGGACTCTCCGGGAAAACCTGCCGGGCATGCTGGAACCACCTCTCAGACGTGCCTGAACCACGTGGCGGACACTCCGCAAACGCATGTCGGGCCGGCCGGAACCACCTCTCAGACGTGCCAGAACCTCATGCCGGACACCCCAGAACCACCTGCTGGACAGACCGGAAACACCTGCCGGACACGCCGGAACCACATGTTCGACTCGCTGGAACCACATTCTGGACATGGCAAAATCACCTGCCGCCTATGCCAGAACCGCTTGGCGAACACTCCGGAATCACCTGTCAGGCATGCCGGAACCACCTCTCAGACCTGCCAGAACCACATGCCAATGACACCGGAAGCACCTGCCGAGCATGCCGGAAGCACCTGCTCGACTCGCCAGAACCACCTGTCGGACACGCCAAAATCACCTGCCGGCTACGCCACAGCCAGTTGGTGAACACTCCGGAAACACCTGCCGGGCTGGCTGGAACCACCTGCCAGTCACGCCAACATCACCTGCCAGCTACGCCAGAACCACTTGGCGGAGACTCCAGAAACACCTGTTGGGCCAGCCGGAACCACCTCTCAGACGTGCCAGAACCATGTGCCTGAGATGCTGGAACCACACCCCGAACAGACCGAAACCACCTGCCAGACCCAACTGAACCACGTGCCGAGCACGCAGGAACAACCTGCTCGCCTCGCCGGAACCACCTGCCGGGCGCAGCGGAAGCACCTGCCGAGCGCGCCGGAGCCACCTGCTCGCCTCGCCGGAACCACCTGCCCAGCGCGCCGGAGCCACCTGCTCGCCTCGCCGGAACCACCTGCCGGGCGCAGCGGAAGCACCTGCCGGGCGCGCCGGAGCCACCTGCTCGGCTCGCCGGAACCACCTGCCGGGCCCTAACCCTAACCCTAACCCTAACCCTATCCCCAAACCCTAACCCTAACCCTAACCCCTAACCCTAAGCCTAACCCTAAACCCTAACCCAACCGTAACCCTAACCCTAACCCTACCCCTAACCCTAACCCCTAACCCCAAACCCTAAACCCTAACCCTAACCGTAACCCCAACCCTATCCCTAACCCTAACCTGACGGACAGGCTGGAACCAGCTGCTCAACTCGCCGGAACCACCTGCCAGACATGCCAGAACCACCTGCCGAGTACGCCGGAGCCACCTGCTGGACACACCAGAACCACCTGCCTGACAGGCCAAAATCAACAGCTGGCTATGAGAGAACCACCTGGCAGACAATCCGCAATAACCTGCCAGGCATGCAGGAACCACCTCTCAGACGTAAGAGAACCACGTGCCGGACACGCTGGAACCACGTCCTGGACAGACTGGAACCACCTGCCGGACATGCCTGGACCACCTGCCGAGCACGCCGGAACCACCTGCTCGACTCGCAGGACCCATGTGCCAGACACGCCAAAATGAACTGCCGGCTACACCAGAACCACTTACCGGACACTCCGGAATAACCTGCCCGGCATGCCAGAACCACCTCTCAGAAGTGCCAGAAGCACGTGCTGGACATGCCGGAACAACCTATCGGACAGAACGGAACAACCTGCCGGACACACCAAAATCACCTGCGGGCTACGCCAGAACCACTTGGAGGACTCTCCGGGAAAACCTGCCGGGCATGCTGGAACCACCTCTCAGACGTGCCTGAACCACGTGGCGGACACTCCGCAAACGCATGTCGGGCCGGCCGGAACCACCTCTCAGACGTGCCAGAACCTCATGCCGGACACCCCAGAACCACCTGCTGGACAGACCGGAAACACCTGCCGGACACGCCGGAACCACATGTTCGACTCGCTGGAACCACATTCTGGACATGGCAAAATCACCTGCCGCCTATGCCAGAACCGCTTGGCGAACACTCCGGAATCACCTGTCAGGCATGCCGGAACCACCTCTCAGACCTGCCAGAACCACATGCCAATGACACCGGAAGCACCTGCCGAGCATGTCGGAAGCACCTGCTCGACTCGCCAGAACCACCTGTCGGACACGCCAAAATCACCTGCCGGCTACGCCACAGCCAGTTGGTGAACACTCCGGAAACACCTGCCGGGCTGGCTGGAACCACCTGCCAGTCACGCCAACATCACCTGCCAGCTACGCCAGAACCACTTGGCGGAGACTCCAGAAACACCTGTTGGGCCAGCCGGAACCACCTCTCAGACGTGCCAGAACCATGTGCCTGAGATGCTGGAACCACACCCCGAACAGACCGAAACCACCTGCCAGACCCAACTGAACAACCTGCCAAGCACGCAGGAACAACCTGCTCGCCTCGCCGGAACCAACTGCCGGGCGCAGCGGAAGCACCTGCCGAGCGCGCCGGAGCCACCTGCTCGCCTCGCCGGAACCACCTGCCCGGCGCGCCGGAGCCACCTGCTCGCCTCGCCGGAACCACCTGCCAGGCCCAGCAGAAGCACCTGCCGGGCGCGCCGGAGCCACCTGCTCGCCTCGCCGGAACCACCTCCCGGGTGCAGCAGAAGCACCTGCCGAGCGCGCCGGAGCCACCTGCTCGCCTCGCCGGAACCACCTGCCGGGTGCAGCGGAAGCACCTGCTGAGCGCGCCGGAGCCACCTGCTCGCCTCGCCGGAACCACCTGCCGGGCCCAGCGGAAGCACGTGCCAAGCACGCCGGAGCCACCTGCTCGCCTCGCCGGAACCACCTGCCGGGCGCAGCGGAAGCACCTGCCGGGCACGCCGGAGCCACCTGCTCGGCTCGCCGGAACCACCTGCCGGGCCCTAACCCTAACCCTAACCCTAACCCTATCCCCAAACCCTAACCCTAACCCTAACCCCTAACCCTAAGCCTAACCCTAAACCCTAACCCAACCGTAACCCTAACCCTAACCCTACCCCTAACCCTAACCCCTAACCCCAAACCCTAAACCCTAACCCTAACCATAACCCTAAGCCTATCCCTAACCCTAACCTGACGGACAGGCTGGAACCAGCTGCTCAACTCGCCGGAACCACCTGCCAGACATGCCAGAACCACCTGCCGAGCACGCCGGAGCCACCTGCTGGACTCACCAGAACCACCCGCCTGACAGGCCAAAATCAACAGCTGGCTATGAGAGAACCACCTGGCAGACAATCCGCAATAACCTGCCAGGCATGCAGGAACCACCTCTCAGACGTAAGAGAACCACGTGCCGGACACGCTGGAACCACGTCCTGGACAGACTGGAACCACCTGCCGGACATGCCTGGACCACCTGCCGAGCACGCCGGAACCACCTGCTCGACTCGCAGGACCCATGTGCCAGACACGCCAAAATGAACTGCCGGCTACACCAGAACCACTTACCGGACACTCCGGAATAACCTGCCCGGCATGCCAGAACCACCTCTCAGAAGTGCCAGAAGCACGTGCTGGACATGCCGGAACAACCTATCGGACAGAAAGGAACAACCTGCCGGACACACCAAAATCACCTGCGGGCTACGCCAGAACCACTTGGAGGACTCTCCGGGAAAACCTGCCGGGCATGCTGGAACCACCTCTCAGACGTGCCTGAACCACGTGGCGGACACTCCGGAAACGCATGTCGGGCCGGCCGGAACCACCTCTCAGACGTGCCAGAACCTCATGCCGGACACCCCAGAACCACCTGCTGGACAGACCGGAAACACCTGCCGGACACGCCGGAACCACATGTTCGACTCGCTGGAACCACATTCTGGACATGGCAAAATCACCTGCCGCCTATGCCAGAACCGCTTGGCGAACACTCCGGAATCACCTGTCAGGCATGCCGGAACCACCTCTCAGACCTGCCAGAACCACATGCCAATGACACCGGAAGCACCTGCCGAGCATGCCGGAAGCACCTGCTCGACTCGCCAGAACCACCTGTCGGACACGCCAAAATCACCTGCCGGCTACGCCACAGCCAGTTGGTGAACACTCCGGAAACACCTGCCGGGCTGGCTGGAACCACCTGCCAGCTACGCCAGAACCACTTGGCGGAGACTCCAGAAACACCTGTTGGGCCAGCCGGAACCACCTCTCAGACGTGCCAGAACCATGTGCCTGAGATGCTGGAACCACACCCCGAACAGACCGAAACCACCTGCCAGACCCAACTGAACCACGTGCCGAGCACGCAGGAACAACCTGCTGGCCTCGCCGGAACCACCTGCCGGGCGCAGCGGAAGCACCTGCCGAGCGCGCCGGAGCCACCTGCTCGCCTCGCCGGAACCACCTGCCGGGCCCAGCGGAAGCACGTGCTGAGCGCGCCGGAGCCACCTGCTCGCCTCGCCGGAACCACCTGCCGGGCCCAGCGGAAGCACCTGCCGAGCGCGCCGGAGCCACCTGCTCGCCTCGCCGGAACCACATGCCGGGCCCTAACCCTAACCCTAACCCTAACCCTATCCCCAAACCCTAACCCTAACCCTAACCCCTAACCCTAAGCCTAACCCTAAACCCTAACCCAACCGTAACCCTAACCCTAACCCTACCCCTAACCCTAACCCCTAACCCCAAACCCTAAACCCTAACCCTAACCGTAACCCTAACCTTATCCCTAACCCTAACCTGATGGACAGGCTGGAACCAGCTGCTCAACTCGCCGGAACCACCTGCCAGACATGCCAGAACCACCTGCCGAGCACGCCGGAGCCACCTGCTGGACTCACCACAACCACCTGCCTGACAGGCCAAAATCAACAGCTGGCTATGAGAGAACCACCTGGCAGACAATCCGCAATAACCTGCCAGGCATGCAGGAACCACCTCTCAGACGTAAGAGAACCACGTGCCGGACACGCTGGAACCACGTCCTGGACAGACTGGAACCACCTGCCGGACATGCCTGGACCACCTGCCGAGCACGCCGGAACCACCTGCTCGACTCGCAGGACCCATGTGCCAGACACGCCAAAATGAACTGCCGGCTACACCAGAACCACTTACCGGACACTCCGGAATAACCTGCCCGGCATGCCAGAACCACCTCTCAGAAGTGCCAGAAGCACGTGCTGGACATGCCGGAACAACCTATCGGACAGAAAGGAACAACCTGCCGGACACACCAAAATCACCTGCGGGCTACGCCAGAACCACTTGGAGGACTCTCCGGGAAAACCTGCCGGGCATGCTGGAACCACCTCTCAGACGTGCCTGAACCACGTGGCGGACACTCCGGAAACGCATGTCGGGCCGGCCGGAACCACCTCTCAGACGTGCCAGAACCTCATGCCGGACACCCCAGAACCACCTGCTGGACAGACCGGAAACACCTGCCGGACACGCCGGAACCACATGTACGACTCGCTGGAACCACATTCTGGACATGGCAAAATCACCTGCCGCCTATGCCAGAACCGCTTGGCGAACACTCCGGAATCACCTGTCAGGCATGCCGGAACCACCTCTCAGACCTGCCAGAACCACATGCCAATGACACCGGAAGCACCTGCCGAGCATGCCGGAAGCACCTGCTCGACTCGCCAGAACCACCTGTCGGACACGCCAAAATCACCTGCCGGCTACGCCACAGCCAGTTGGTGAACACTCCGGAAACACCTGCCGGGCTGGCTGGAACCACCTGCCAGTCACGCCAACATCACCTGCCAGCTACGCCAGAACCACTTGGCGGAGACTCCAGAAACACCTGTTGGGCCAGCCGGAACCACCTCTCAGACGTGCCAGAACCATGTGCCTGAGATGCTGGAACCACACCCCGAACAGACCGAAACCACCTGCCAGACCCAACTGAACAACCTGCCAAGCACGCAGGAACAACCTGCTCGCCTCGCCGGAACCAACTGCCGGGCGCAGCGGAAGCACCTGCCGAGCGCGCCGGAGCCACCTGCTCGCCTCGCCGGAAACACCAGCCGGGCCCAGCGGAAGCACCTGCCGAGCGCGCCGGAGCCACCTGCTCGCCTCGCCGGAACCACCTGCCCGGCGCGCCGGAGCCACCTGCTCGCCTCGCCGGAACCACCTGCCGGGCGCAGCGGAAGCACGTGCCGGGCGCGCCGGAGCCACCTGCTCGGCTCGCCGGAACCACCTGCCGGGCCCTAACCCTAACCCTAACCCTAACCCTATCCCCAAACCCTAACCCTAACCCTAACCCCTAACCCTAAGCCTAACCCTAAACCCTAACCCAACCGTAACCCTAACCCTAACCCTACCCCTAACCCTAACCCCTAACCCCAAACCCTAAACCCTAACCCTAACCGTAACCCTAACCCTATCCCTAACCCTAACCTGACGGACAGGCTGGAACCAGCTGCTCAACTCGCCGGAACCACCTGCCAGACATGCCAGAACCACCTGCCGAGCACGCCGGAGCCACCTGCTGGACTCACCAGAACCACCTGCCTGACAGGCCAAAATCAACAGCTGGCTATGAGAGAACCACCTGGCAGACAATCCGCAATAACCTGCCAGGCATGCAGGAAAAACCTCTCAGACGTAAGAGAACCACGTGCCGGACACGCTGGAACCACGTCCTGGACAGACTGGAACCACCTGCCGGACATGCCTGGACCACCTGCCGAGCACGCCGGAACCACCTGCTCGACTCGCAGGACCCATGTGCCAGACACGCCAAAATGAACTGCCGGCTACACCAGAACCACTTACCGGACACTCCGGAATAACCTGCCCGGCATGCCAGAACCACCTCTCAGAAGTGCCAGAAGCACGTGCTGGACATGCCGGAACAACCTATCGGACAGAAAGGAACAACCTGCCGGACACACCAAAATCACCTGCGGGCTACGCCAGAACCACTTGGAGGACTCTCCGGGAAAACCTGCCGGGCATGCTGGAACCACCTCTCAGACGTGCCTGAACCACGTGGCGGACACTCCGCAAACGCATGTCGGGCCAGCCGGAACCACCTCTCAGACGTGCCAGAACCTCATGCCGGACACCCCAGAACCACCTGCTGGACAGACCGGAAACACCTGCCGGACACGCCGGAACCACATGTTCGACTCGCTGGAACCACATTCTGGACATGGCAAAATCACCTGCCGCCTATGCCAGAACCGCTTGGCGAACACTCCGGAATCACCTGTCAGGCATGCCGGAACCACCTCTCAGACCTGCCAGAACCACATGCCAATGACACCGGAAGCACCTGCCGAGCATGCCGGAAGCACCTGCTCGACTCGCCAGAAACACCTGTCGGACACGCCAAAATCACCTGCCGGCTACGCCACAGCCAGTTGGTGAACACTCCGGAAACACCTGCCGGGCTGGCTGGAACCACCTGCCAGTCACGCCAACATCACCTGCCAGCTACGCCAGAACCACTTGGCGGAGACTCCAGAAACACCTGTTGGGCCAGCCGGAACCACCTCTCAGACGTGCCAGAACCATGTGCCTGAGATGCTGGAACCACACCCCGAACAGACCGAAACCACCTGCCAGACCCAACTGAACAACCTGCCAAGCACGCAGGAACAACCTGCTCGCCTCGCCGGAACCAACTGCCGGGCGCAGCGGAAGCACCTGCCGAGCGCGCCGGAGCCACCTGCTCGCCTCGCCGGAAACACCAGCCGGGCCCAGCGGAAGCACCTGCCGAGCGCGCCGGAGCCACCTGCTCGCCTCGCCGGAACCACCTGCCCGGCGCGCCGGAGCCACCTGCTCGCCTCGCCGGAACCACCTGCCGGGCGCAGCGGAAGCACCTGCCGGGCGCTCCGGAGCCACCTGCTCGGCTCGCCGGAACCACCTGCCGGGCCCTAACCCTAACCCTAACCCTAACCCTATCCCCAAACCCTAACCCTAACCCTAACCCCTAACCCTAAGCCTAACCCTAAACCCTAACCCAACCGTAACCCTAACCCTAACCCTACCCCTAACCCTAACCCCTAACCCCAAACCCTAAACCCTAACCCTAACCGTAACCCTAACCCTATCCCTAACCCTAACCTGACGGACAGGCTGGAACCAGCTGCTCAACTCGCCGGAACCACCTGCCAGACATGCCAGAACCACCTGCCGAGCACGCCGGAGCCACCTGCTGGACTCACCAGAACCACCCGCCTGACAGGCCAAAATCAACAGCTGGCTATGAGAGAACCACCTGGCAGACAATCCGCAATAACCTGCCAGGCATGCAGGAACCACCTCTCAGACGTAAGAGAACCACGTGCCGGACACGCTGGAACCACGTCCTGGACAGACTGGAACCACCTGCCGGACATGCCTGGACCACCTGCCGAGCACGCCGGAACCACCTGCTCGACTCGCAGGACCCATGTGCCAGACACGCCAAAATGAACTGCCGGCTACACCAGAACCACTTACCGGACACTCCGGAGTAACCTGCCCGGCATGCCAGAACCACCTCTCAGAAGTGCCAGAAGCACGTGCTGGACATGCCGGAACAACCTATCGGACAGAACGGAACAACCTGCCGGACACACCAAAATCACCTGCGGGCTACGCCAGAAGCATTTGGAGGACTCTCCGGGAAAACCTGCCGGGCATGCTGGAATCACCTCTCAGACGTGCCTGAACCACGTGGCGGACACTCCGGAAACGCATGTCGGGCCGGCCGGAACCACCTCTCACACGTGCCAGAACCTCATGCCGGACACCCCAGAACCACCTGCTGGACAGACCGGAAACACCTGCCGGACACGCCGGAACCACATGTTCGACTCGCTGGAACCACATTCTGGACATGGCAAAATCACCTGCCGCCTATGCCAGAACCGCTTGGCGAACACTCCGGAATCACCTGTCAGGCATGCCGGAACCACCTCTCAGACCTGCCAGAACCACATGCCAATGACACCGGAAGCACCTGCCGAGCATGCCGGAAGCACCTGCTCGACTCGCCAGAACCACCTGTCGGACACGCCAAAATCACCTGCCGGCTACGCCACAGCCAGTTGGTGAACACTCCAGAAACACCTGCCGGGCTGGCTGGAACCACCTGCCAGCTACGCCAGAACCACTTGGCGGAGACTCCAGAAACACCTGTTGGGCCAGCCGGAACCACCTCTCAGACGTGCCAGAACCATGTGCCTGAGATGCTGGAACCACACCCCGAACAGACCGAAACCACCTGCCAGACCCAACTGAACCACGTGCCGAGCACGCAGGAACAACCTGCTCGCCTCGCCGGAACCACCGGCCGGGCGCAGCGGAAGCACCTGCCGAGCGCGCCGGAGCCACCTGCTCGCCTCGCCGGAACCACCTGCCGGGCCCAGCGGAAGCACGTGCTGAGCGCGCCGGAGCCACCTGCTCGCCTCGCCGGAACCACCTGCCGGGCCCAGCGGAAGCAACTGCCGAGCGCGCCGGAGCCACCTGCTCGCCTCGCCGGAACCACGTGCCGGGCCCTAACCCTAACCCTAACCCTAACCCTATCCCCAAACCCTAACCCTAACCCTAACCCCTAACCCTAAGCCTAACCCTAAACCCTAACCCAACCGTAACCCTAACCCTAACCCTACCCCTAACCCTAACCCCTAACCCCAAACCCTAAACCCTAACCCTAACCGTAACCCTAACCTTATCCCTAACCCTAACCTGATGGACAGGCTGGAACCAGCTGCTCAACTCGCCGGAACCACCTGCCAGACATGCCAGAACCACCTGCCGAGCACGCCGGAGCCACCTGCTGGACTCACCAGAACCACCCGCCTGACAGGCCAAAATCAACAGCTGGCTATGAGAGAACCACCTGGCAGACAATCCGCAATAACCTGCCAGGCATGCAGGAACCACCTCTCAGACGTAAGAGAACCACGTGCCGGACACGCTGGAACCACGTCCTGGACAGACTGGAACCACCTGCCGGACATGCCTGGACCACCTGCCGAGCACGCCGGAACCACCTGCTCGACTCGCAGGACCCATGTGCCAGACACGCCAAAATGAACTGCCGGCTACACCAGAACCACTTACCGGACACTCCGGAATAACCTGCCCGGCATGCCAGAACCACCTCTCAGAAGTGCCAGAAGCACGTGCTGGACATGCCGGAACAACCTATCGGACAGAAAGGAACAACCTGCCGGACACACCAAAATCACCTGCGGGCTACGCCAGAACCACTTGGAGGACTCTCCGGGAAAACCTGCCGGGCATGCTGGAACCACCTCTCAGACGTGCCTGAACCACGTGGCGGACACTCCGGAAACGCATGTCGGGCCGGCCGGAACCACCTCTCAGACGTGCCAGAACCTCATGCCGGACACCCCAGAACCACCTGCTGGACAGACCGGAAACACCTGCCGGACACGCCGGAACCACATGTTCGACTCGCTGGAACCACATTCTGGACATGGCAAAATCACCTGCCGCCTATGCCAGAACCGCTTGGCGAACACTCCGGAATCACCTGTCAGGCATGCCGGAACCACCTCTCAGACCTGCCAGAACCACATGCCAATGACACCGGAAGCACCTGCCGAGCATGCCGGAAGCACCTGCTCGACTCGCCAGAACCACCTGTCGGACACGCCAAAATCACCTGCCGGCTACGCCACAGCCAGTTGGTGAACACTCCGGAAACACCTGCCGGGCTGGCTGGAACCACCTGCCAGTCACGCCAACATCACCTGCCAGCTACGCCAGAACCACTTGGCGGAGACTCCAGAAACACCTGTTGGGCCAGCCGGAACCACCTCTCAGACGTGCCAGAACCATGTGCCTGAGATGCTGGAACCACACCCCGAACAGACCGAAACCACCTGCCAGACCCAACTGAACAACCTGCCAAGCACGCAGGAACAACCTGCTCGCCTCGCCGGAACCAACTGCCGGGCGCAGCGGAAGCACCTGCCGAGCGCGCCGGAGCCACCTGCTCGCCTCGCCGGAAACACCAGCCGGGCCCAGCGGAAGCACCTGCCGAGCGCGCCGGAGCCACCTGCTCGCCTCGCCGGAACCACCTGCCCGGCGCGCCGGAGCCACCTGCTCGCCTCGCCGGAACCACCTGCCGGGCGCAGCGGAAGCACCTGCCGGGCGCGCCGGAGCCACCTGCTCGTCTCGCCGGAACCACCTGCCGGGCCCTAACCCTAACCCTAACCCTAACCCTATCCCCAAACCCTAACCCTAACCCTAACCCCTAACCCTAAGCCTAACCCTAAACCCTAACCCAACCGTAACCCTAACCCTAACACTACCCCTAACCCTAACCCCTAACCCCAAACCCTAAACCCTAACCCTAACCGTAACCCTAACCCTATCCCTAACCCTAACCTGACGGACAGGCTGGAACCAGCTGCTCAACTCGCCGGAACCACCTGCCAGACATGCCAGAACCACCTGCCGAGTACGCCGGAGCCACCTGCTGGACTCACCAGAACCACCTGCCTGACAGGCCAAAATCAACAGCTGGCTATGAGAGAACCACCTGGCAGACAATCCGCAATAACCTGCCAGGCATGCAGGAACCACCTCTCAGACGTAAGAGAACCACGTGCCGGACACGCTGGAACCACGTCCTGGACAGACTGGAACCACCTGCCGGACATGCCTGGACCACCTGCCGAGCACGCCGGAACCACCTGCTCGACTCGCAGGACCCATGTGCCAGACACGCCAAAATGAACTGCCGGCTACACCAGAACCACTTACCGGACACTCCGGAATAACCTGCCCGGCATGCCAGAACCACCTCTCAGAAGTGCCAGAAGCACGTGCTGGACATGCCGGAACAACCTATCGGACAGAAAGGAACAACCTGCCGGACACACCAAAATCACCTGCGGGCTACGCCAGAACCACTTGGAGGACTCTCCGGGAAAACCTGCCGGGCATGCTGGAACCACCTCTCAGACGTGCCTGAACCACGTGGCGGACACTCCGCAAACGCATGTCGGGCCGGCCGGAACCACCTCTCAGACGTGCCAGAACCTCATGCCGGACACCCCAGAACCACCTGCTGGACAGACCGGAAACACCTGCCGGACACGCCGGAACCACATGTTCGACTCGCTGGAACCACATTCTGGACATGGCAAAATCACCTGCCGCCTATGCCAGAACCGCTTGGCGAACACTCCGGAATCACCTGTCAGGCATGCCGGAACCACCTCTCAGACCTGCCAGAACCACATGCCAATGACACCGGAAGCACCTGCCGAGCATGCCGGAAGCACCTGCTCGACTCGCCAGAACCACCTGTCGGACACGCCAAAATCACCTGCCGGCTACGCCACAGCCAGTTGGTGAACACTCCGGAAACACCTGCCGGGCTGGCTGGAACCACCTGCCAGTCACGCCAACATCACCTGCCAGCTACGCCAGAACCACTTGGCGGAGACTCCAGAAACACCTGTTGGGCCAGCCGGAACCACCTCTCAGACGTGCCAGAACCATGTGCCTGAGATGCTGGAACCACACCCCGAACAGACCGAAACCACCTGCCAGACCCAACTGAACAACCTGCCAAGCACGCAGGAACAACCTGCTCGCCTCGCCGGAACCAACTGCCGGGCGCAGCGGAAGCACCTGCCGAGCACGCCGGAGCCACCTGCTCGCCTCGCCGGAAACACCAGCCGGGCCCAGCGGAAGCACCTGCCGAGCGCGCCGGAGCCACCTGCTCGCCTCGCCGGAACCACCTGCCCGGCGCGCCGGAGCCACCTGCTCGCCTCGCCGGAACCACCTGCCGGGCGCAGCGGAAGCACCGGCCGGGCGCGCCGGAGCCACCTGCTCGGCTCGCCGGAACCACCTGCCGGGCCCTAACCCTAACCCTAACCCTAACCCTATCCCCAAACCCTAACCCTAACCCTAACCCCTAACCCTAAGCCTAACCCTAAACCCTAACCCAACCGTAACCCTAACCTTAACCCTACCCCTAACCCTAACCCCTAACCCCAAACCCTAAACCCTAACCCTAACCGTAACCCTAACCCTATCCCTAACCCTAACCTGACGGACAGGCTGGAACCAGCTGCTCAACTCGCCGGAACCACCTGCCAGACATGCCAGAACCACCTGCCGAGTACGCCGGAGCCACCTGCTGGACTCACCAGAACCACCTGCCTGACAGGCCAAAATCAACAGCTGGCTATGAGAGAACCACCTGGCAGACAATCCGCAATAACCTGCCAGGCATGCAGGAACCACCTCTCAGACGTAAGAGAACCACGTGCCGGACACGCTGGAACCACGTCCTGGACAGACTGGAACCACCTGCCGGACATGCCTGGACCACCTGCCGAGCACGCCGGAACCACCTGCTCGACTCGCAGGACCCATGTGCCAGACACGCCAAAATGAACTGCCGGCTACACCAGAACCACTTACCGGACACTCCGGAATAACCTGCCCGGCATGCCAGAACCACCTCTCAGAAGTGCCAGAAGCACGTGCTGGACATGCCGGAACAACCTATCGGACAGAACGGAACAACCTGCCGGACACACCAAAATCACCTGCGGGCTACGCCAGAACCACTTGGAGGACTCTCCGGGAAAACCTGCCGGGCATGCTGGAACCACCTCTCAGACGTGCCTGAACCACGTGGCGGACACTCCGGAAACGCATGTCGGGCCGGCCGGAACCACCTCTCAGACGTGCCAGAACCTCATGCCGGACACCCCAGAACCACCTGCTGGACAGACCGGAAACACCTGCCGGACACGCCGGAACCACATGTTCGACTCGCTGGAACCACATTCTGGACATGGCAAAATCACCTGCCGCCTATGCCAGAACCGCTTGGCGAACACTCCGGAATCACCTGTCAGGCATGCCGGAACCACCTCTCAGACCTGCCAGAACCACATGCCAATGACACCGGAAGCACCTGCCGAGCATGCCGGAAGCACCTGCTCGACTCGCCAGAACCACCTGTCGGACACGCCAAAATCACCTGCCGGCTACGCCACAGCCAGTTGGTGAACACTCCGGAAACACCTGCCGGGCTGGCTGGAACCACCTGCCAGTCACGCCAACATCACCTGCCAGCTACGCCAGAACCACTTGGCGGAGACTCCAGAAACACCTGTTGGGCCAGCCGGAACCACCTCTCAGACGTGCCAGAACCATGTGCCTGAGATGCTGGAACCACACCCCGAACAGACCGAAACCACCTGCCAGACCCAACTGAACAACCTGCCAAGCACGCAGGAACAACCTGCTCGCCTCGCCGGAACCAACTGCCGGGCGCAGCGGAAGCACCTGCCGAGCACGCCGGAGCCACCTGCTCGCCTCGCCGGAAACACCAGCCGGGCCCAGCGGAAGCACCTGCCGAGCGCGCCGGAGCCACCTGCTCGCCTCGCCGGAACCACCTGCCCGGCGCGCCGGAGCCACCTGCTCGCCTCGCCGGAACCACCTGCCGGGCGCAGCGGAAGCACCTGCCGGGCGCGCCGGAGCCACCTGCTCGGCTCGCCGGAACCACCTGCCGGGCCCTAACCCTAACCCTAACCCTAACCCTATCCCCAAACCCTAACCCTAACCCTAACCCCTAACCCTAAGCCTAACCCTAAACCCTAACCCAACCGTAACCCTAACCTTAACCCTACCCCTAACCCTAACCCCTAACCCCAAACCCTAAACCCTAACCCTAACCGTAACCCTAACCCTATCCCTAACCCTAACCTGACGGACAGGCTGGAACCAGCTGCTCAACTCGCCGGAACCACCTGCCAGACATGCCAGAACCACCTGCCGAGTACGCCGGAGCCACCTGCTGGACTCACCAGAACCACCTGCCTGACAGGCCAAAATCAACAGCTGGCTATGAGAGAACCACCTGGCAGACAATCCGCAATAACCTGCCAGGCATGCAGGAACCACCTCTCAGACGTAAGAGAACCACGTGCCGGACACGCTGGAACCACGTCCTGGACAGACTGGAACCACCTGCCGGACATGCCTGGACCACCTGCCGAGCACGCCGGAACCACCTGCTCGACTCGCAGGACCCATGTGCCAGACACGCCAAAATGAACTGCCGGCTACACCAGAACCACTTACCGGACACTCCGGAATAACCTGCCCGGCATGCCAGAACCACCTCTCAGAAGTGCCAGAAGCACGTGCTGGACATGCCGGAACAACCTATCGGACAGAACGGAACAACCTGCCGGACACACCAAAATCACCTGCGGGCTACGCCAGAACCACTTGGAGGACTCTCCGGGAAAACCTGCCGGGCATGCTGGAACCACCTCTCAGACGTGCCTGAACCACGTGGCGGACACTCCGGAAACGCATGTCGGGCCGGCCGGAACCACCTCTCAGACGTGCCAGAACCTCATGCCGGACACCCCAGAACCACCTGCTGGACAGACCGGAAACACCTGCCGGACACGCCGGAACCACATGTTCGACTCGCTGGAACCACATTCTGGACATGGCAAAATCACCTGCCGCCTATGCCAGAACCGCTTGGCGAACACTCCGGAATCACCTGTCAGGCATGCCGGAACCACCTCTCAGACCTGCCAGAACCACATGCCAATGACACCGGAAGCACCTGCCGAGCATGCCGGAAGCACCTGCTCGACTCACCAGAACCAGCTGTCGGACACGCCAAAATCACCTGCCGGCTACGCCACAGCCAGTTGGTGAACACTCCGGAAACACCTGCCGGGCTGGCTGGAACCACCTGCCAGTCACGCCAACATCACCTGCCAGCTACGCCAGAACCACTTGGCGGAGACTCCAGAAACACCTGTTGGGCCAGCCGGAACCACCTCTCAGACGTGCCAGAACCATGTGCCTGAGATGCTGGAACCACACCCCGAACAGACCGAAACCACCTGCCAGACCCAACTGAACAACCTGCCAAGCACGCAGGAACAACCTGCTCGCCTCGCTGGAACCAACTGCCGGGCGCAGCGGAAGCACCTGCCGAGCGCGCCGGAGCCACCTGCTCGCCTCGCCGGAAACACCAGCCGGGCCCAGCGGAAGCACCTGCCGAGCGCGCCGGAGCCACCTGCTCGCCTCGCCGGAACCACCTGCCCAGCGCGCCGGAGCCACCTGCTCGCCTCGCCGGAACCACCTGCCGGGCGCAGCGGAAGCACCTGCCGGGCGCGCCGGAGCCACCTGCTCGTCTCGCTGGAACCACCTGCCGGGCCCTAACCCTAACCCTAACCCTAACCCTATCCCCAAACCCTAACCCTAACCCTAACCCCTAACCCTAAGCCTAACCCTAAACCCTAACCCAACCGTAACCCTAACCCTAACACTACCCCTAACCCTAACCCCTAACCCCAAACCCTAAACCCTAACCCTAACCGTAACCCTAACCCTATCCCTAACCCTAACCTGACGGACAGGCTGGAACCAGCTGCTCAACTCGCCGGAACCACCTGCCAACATGCCAGAACCACCTGCCGAGCACGCCGGAGCCACCTGCTGGACTCACCAGAACCACCTGCCTGACAGGCCAAAATCAACAGCTGGCTATGAGAGAACCACCTGGCAGACAATCCGCAATAACCTGCCAGGCATGCAGGAACCACCTCTCAGACGTAAGAGAACCACGTGCCGGACACGCTGGAACCACGTCCTGGACAGACTGGAACCACCTGCCGGACATGCCTGGACCACCTGCCGAGCACGCCGGAACCACCTGCTCGACTCGCAGGACCCATGTGCCAGACACGCCAAAATGAACTGCCGGCTACACCAGAACCACTTACCGGACACTCCGGAATAACCTGCCCGGCATGCCAGAACCACCTCTCAGAAGTGCCAGAAGCACGTGCTGGACATGCCGGAACAACCTATCGGACAGAACGGAACAACCTGCCGGACACACCAAAATCACCTGCGGGCTACGCCAGAACCACTTGGAGGACTCTCCGGGAAAACCTGCCGGGCATGCTGGAACCACCTCTCAGACGTGCCTGAACCACGTGGCGGACACTCCGGAAACGCATGTCGGGCCGGCCGGAACCACCTCTCAGACGTGCCAGAACCTCATGCCGGACACCCCAGAACCACCTGCTGGACAGACCGGAAACACCTGCCGGACACGCCGGAACCACATGTTCGACTCGCTGGAACCACATTCTGGACATGGCAAAATCACCTGCCGCCTATGCCAGAACCGCTTGGCGAACACTCCGGAATCACCTGTCAGGCATGCCGGAACCACCTCTCAGACCTGCCAGAACCACATGCCAATGACACCGGAAGCACCTGCCGAGCATGCCGGAAGCACCTGCTCGACTCGCCAGAACCACCTGTCGGACACGCCAAAATCACCTGCCGGCTACGCCACAGCCAGTTGGTGAACACTCCGGAAACACCTGCCGGGCTGGCTGGAACCACCTGCCAGTCACGCCAACATCACCTGCCAGCTACGCCAGAACCACTTGGCGGAGACTCCAGAAACACCTGTTGGGCCAGCCGGAACCACCTCTCAGACGTGCCAGAACCATGTGCCTGAGATGCTGGAACCACACCCCGAACAGACCGAAACCACCTGCCAGACCCAACTGAACAACCTGCCAAGCACGCAGGAACAACCTGCTCGCCTCGCCGGAACCAACTGCCGGGCGCAGCGGAAGCACCTGCCGAGCACGCCGGAGCCACCTGCTCGCCTCGCCGGAAACACCAGCCGGGCCCAGCGGAAGCACCTGCCGAGCGCGCCGGAGCCACCTGCTCGCCTCGCCGGAACCACCTGCCCGGCGCGCCGGAGCCACCTGCTCGCCTCGCCGGAACCACCTGCCGGGCGCAGCGGAAGCACCTGCCGGGCGCGCCGGAGCCACCTGCTCGGCTCGCCGGAACCACCTGCCGGGCCCTAACCCTAACCCTAACCCTAACCCTATCCCCAAACCCTAACCCTAACCCTAACCCCTAACCCTAAGCCTAACCCTAAACCCTAACCCAACCGTAACCCTAACCTTAACCCTACCCCTAACCCTAACCCCTAACCCCAAACCCTAAACCCTAACCCTAACCGTAACCCTAACCCTATCCCTAACCCTAACCTGACGGACAGGCTGGAACCAGCTGCTCAACTCGCCGGAACCACCTGCCAGACATGCCAGAACCACCTGCCGAGTACGCCGGAGCCACCTGCTGGACTCACCAGAACCACCTGCCTGACAGGCCAAAATCAACAGCTGGCTATGAGAGAACCACCTGGCAGACAATCCGCAATAACCTGCCAGGCATGCAGGAACCACCTCTCAGACGTAAGAGAACCACGTGCCGGACACGCTGGAACCACGTCCTGGACAGACTGGAACCACCTGCCGGACATGCCTGGACCACCTGCCGAGCACGCCGGAACCACCTGCTCGACTCGCAGGACCCATGTGCCAGACACGCCAAAATGAACTGCCGGCTACACCAGAACCACTTACCGGACACTCCGGAATAACCTGCCCGGCATGCCAGAACCACCTCTCAGAAGTGCCAGAAGCACGTGCTGGACATGCCGGAACAACCTATCGGACAGAACGGAACAACCTGCCGGACACACCAAAATCACCTGCGGGCTACGCCAGAACCACTTGGAGGACTCTCCGGGAAAACCTGCCGGGCATGCTGGAACCACCTCTCAGACGTGCCTGAACCACGTGGCGGACACTCCGGAAACGCATGTCGGGCCGGCCGGAACCACCTCTCAGACGTGCCAGAACCTCATGCCGGACACCCCAGAACCACCTGCTGGACAGACCGGAAACACCTGCCGGACACGCCGGAACCACATGTTCGACTCGCTGGAACCACATTCTGGACATGGCAAAATCACCTGCCGCCTATGCCAGAACCGCTTGGCGAACACTCCGGAATCACCTGTCAGGCATGCCGGAACCACCTCTCAGACCTGCCAGAACCACATGCCAATGACACCGGAAGCACCTGCCGAGCATGCCGGAAGCACCTGCTCGACTCGCCAGAACCACCTGTCGGACACGCCAAAATCACCTGCCGGCTACGCCACAGCCAGTTGGTGAACACTCCGGAAACACCTGCCGGGCTGGCTGGAACCACCTGCCAGCTACGCCAGAACCACTTGGCGGAGACTCCAGAAACACCTGTTGGGCCAGCCGGAACCACCTCTCAGACGTGCCAGAACCATGTGCCTGAGATGCTGGAACCACACCCCGAACAGACCGAAACCACCTGCCAGACCCAACTGAACCACCTGCCGAGCACGCAGGAACAACCTGCTCGCCTCGCCGGAACCACCTGTCGGGCGCAGCGGAAGCACCTGCCGAGCGCGCCGGAGCCACCTGCTCGCCTCGCCGGAACCACCTGCCGGGCCCAGCGGAAGCACCTGCCGGGCGCGCCGGAGCCACCTGCTCGGCTCGCCGGAACCACGTGCCGGCCCTAACCCTAACCCTAACCCTAACCCTATCCCCAAACCCTAACCCTAACCCTAACCCCTAACCCTAAGCCTAACCCTAAACCCTAACCCAACCATAACCCTAACCCTAACCCTACCCCTAACCCTAACCCCTAACCCCAAACCCTAAACCCTAACCCTAACCGTAACCCTAACCCTATCCCTAACCCTAACCTGACGGACAGGCTGGAACCAGCTGCTCAACTCGCCGGAACCACCTGCCAGACATGCCAGAACCACCTGCCGAGCACGCCGGAGCCACCTGCTGGACTCACCAGAACCACCTGCCTGACAGGCCAAAATCAACAGCTGGCTATGAGAGAACCACCTGGCAGACAATCCGCAATAACCTGCCAGGCATGCAGGAACCACCTCTCAGACGTAAGAGAACCACGTGCCGGACACGCTGGAACCACGTCCTGGACAGACTGGAACCACCTGCCGGACATGCCTGGACCACCTGCCGAGCACGCCGGAACCACCTGCTCGACTCGCAGGACCCATGTGCCAGACACGCCAAAATGAACTGCCGGCTACACCAGAACCACTTACCGGACACTCCGGAATAACCTGCCCGGCATGCCAGAACCACCTCTCAGAAGTGCCAGAAGCACGTGCTGGACATGCCGGAACAACCTATCGGACAGAACGGAACAACCTGCCGGACACACCAAAATCACCTGCGGGCTACGCCAGAACCACTTGGAGGACTCTCCGGGAAAACCTGCCGGGCATGCTGGAACCACCTCTCAGACGTGCCTGAACCACGTGGCGGACACTCCGGAAACGCATGTCGGGCCGGCCGGAACCACCTCTCAGACGTGCCAGAACCTCATGCCGGACACCCCAGAACCACCTGCTGGACAGACCGGAAACACCTGCCGGACACGCCGGAACCACATGTTCGACTCGCTGGAACCACATTCTGGACATGGCAAAATCACCTGCCGCCTATGCCAGAACCGCTTGGCGAACACTCCGGAATCACCTGTCAGGCATGCCGGAACCACCTCTCAGACCTGCCAGAACCACATGCCAATGACACCGGAAGCACCTGCCGAGCATGCCGGAAGCACCTGCTCGACTCGCCAGAACCACCTGTCGGACACGCCAAAATCACCTGCCGGCTACGCCACAGCCAGTTGGTGAACACTCCGGAAACACCTGCCGGGCTGGCTGGAACCACCTGCCAGCTACGCCAGAACCACTTGGCGGAGACTCCAGAAACACCTGTTGGGCCAGCCGGAACCACCTCTCAGACGTGCCAGAACCATGTGCCTGAGATGCTGGAACCACACCCCGAACAGACCGAAACCACCTGCCAGACCCAACTGAACCACCTGCCGAGCACGCAGGAACAACCTGCTCGCCTCGCCGGAACCACCTGTCGGGCGCAGCGGAAGCACCTGCCGAGCGCGCCGGAGCCACCTGCTCGCCTCGCCGGAACCACCTGCCGGGCCCAGCGGAAGCACCTGCCGGGCGCGCCGGAGCCACCTGCTCGGCTCGCCGGAACCACGTGCCGGGCCCTAACCCTAACCCTAACCCTAACCCTATCCCCAAACCCTAACCCTAACCCTAACCCCTAACCCTAAGCCTAACCCTAAACCCTAACCCAACCGTAACCCTAACCCTAACCCTACCCCTAACCCTAACCCCTAACCCCAAACCCTAAACCCTAACCCTAACCGTAACCCTAACCCTATCCCTAACCCTAACCTGACGGACAGGCTGGAACCAGCTGCTCAACTCGCCGGAACCACCTGCCAGACATGCCAGAACCACCTGCCGAGCACGCCGGAGCCACCTGCTGGACTCACCAGAACCACCTGCCTGACAGGCCAAAATCAACAGCTGGCTATGAGAGAACCACCTGGCAGACAATCCGCAATAACCTGCCAGGCATGCAGGAACCACCTCTCAGACGTAAGAGAACCACGTGCCGGACACGCTGGAACCACGTCCTGGACAGACTGGAACCACCTGCCGGACATGCCTGGACCACCTGCCGAGCACGCCGGAACCACCTGCTCGACTCGCAGGACCCATGTGCCAGACACGCCAAAATGAACTGCCGGCTACACCAGAACCACTTACCGGACACTCCGGAATAACCTGCCCGGCATGCCAGAACCACCTCTCAGAAGTGCCAGAAGCACGTGCTGGACATGCCGGAACAACCTATCGGACAGAACGGAACAACCTGCCGGACACACCAAAATCACCTGCGGGCTACGCCAGAACCACTTGGAGGACTCTCCGGGAAAACCTGCCGGGCATGCTGGAACCACCTCTCAGACGTGCCTGAACCACGTGGCGGACACTCCGGAAACGCATGTCGGGCCGGCCGGAACCACCTCTCAGACGTGCCAGAACCTCATGCCGGACACCCCAGAACCACCTGCTGGACAGACCGGAAACACCTGCCGGACACGCCGGAACCACATGTTCGACTCGCTGGAACCACATTCTGGACATGGCAAAATCACCTGCCGCCTATGCCAGAACCGCTTGGCGAACACTCCGGAATCACCTGTCAGGCATGCCGGAACCACCTCTCAGACCTGCCAGAACCACATGCCAATGACACCGGAAGCACCTGCCGAGCATGCCGGAAGCACCTGCTCGACTCGCCAGAACCACCTGTCGGACACGCCAAAATCACCTGCCGGCTACGCCACAGCCAGTTGGTGAACACTCCGGAAACACCTGCCGGGCTGGCTGGAACCACCTGCCAGCTACGCCAGAACCACTTGGCGGAGACTCCAGAAACACCTGTTGGGCCAGCCGGAACCACCTCTCAGACGTGCCAGAACCATGTGCCTGAGATGCTGGAACCACACCCCGAACAGACCGAAACCACCTGCCAGACCCAACTGAACCACGTGCCGAGCACGCAGGAACAACCTGCTGGCCTCGCCGGAACCACCTGCCGGGCGCAGCGGAAGCACCTGCCGAGCGCGCCGGAGCCACCTGCTCGCCTCGCCGGAACCACCTGCCGGGCCCAGCGGAAGCACGTGCTGAGCGCGCCGGAGCCACCTGCTCGCCTCGCCGGAACCACCTGCCGGGCCCAGCGGAAGCACCTGCCGAGCGCGCCGGAGCCACCTGCTCGCCTCGCCGGAACCACGTGCCGGGCCCTAACCCTAACCCTAACCCTAACCCTATCCCCAAACCCTAACCCTAACCCTAACCCCTAACCCTAAGCCTAACCCTAAACCCTAACCCAACCGTAACCCTAACCCTAACCCTACCCCTAACCCTAACCCCTAACCCCAAACCCTAAACCCTAACCCTAACCGTAACCCTAACCTTATCCCTAACCCTAACCTGATGGACAGGCTGGAACCAGCTGCTCAACTCGCCGGAACCACCTGCCAGACATGCCAGAACCACCTGCCGAGCACGCCGGAGCCACCTGCTGGACTCACCACAACCACCTGCCTGACAGGCCAAAATCAACAGCTGGCTATGAGAGAACCACCTGGCAGACAATCCGCAATAACCTGCCAGGCATGCAGGAACCACCTCTCAGACGTAAGAGAACCACGTGCCGGACACGCTGGAACCACGTCCTGGACAGACTGGAACCACCTGCCGGACATGCCTGGACCACCTGCCGAGCACGCCGGAACCACCTGCTCGACTCGCAGGACCCATGTGCCAGACACGCCAAAATGAACTGCCGGCTACACCAGAACCACTTACCGGACACTCCGGAATAACCTGCCCGGCATGCCAGAACCACCTCTCAGAAGTGCCAGAAGCACGTGCTGGACATGCCGGAACAACCTATCGGACAGAACGGAACAACCTGCCGGACACACCAAAATCACCTGCGGGCTACGCCAGAACCACTTGGAGGACTCTCCGGGAAAACCTGCCGGGCATGCTGGAACCACCTCTCAGACGTGCCTGAACCACGTGGCGGACACTCCGCAAACGCATGTCGGGCCGGCCGGAACCACCTCTCAGACGTGCCAGAACCTCATGCCGGACACCCCAGAACCACCTGCTGGACAGACCGGAAACACCTGCCGGACACGCCGGAACCACATGTTCGACTCGCTGGAACCACATTCTGGACATGGCAAAATCACCTGCCGCCTATGCCAGAACCGCTTGGCGAACACTCCGGAATCACCTGTCAGGCATGCCGGAACCACCTCTCAGACCTGCCAGAACCACATGCCAATGACACCGGAAGCACCTGCCGAGCATGTCGGAAGCACCTGCTCGACTCGCCAGAACCACCTGTCGGACACGCCAAAATCACCTGCCGGCTACGCCACAGTCAGTTGGTGAACACTCCGGAAACACCTGCCGGGCTGGCTGGAACCACCTGCCAGTCACGCCAACATCACCTGCCAGCTACGCCAGAACCACTTGGCGGAGACTCCAGAAACACCTGTTGGGCCAGCCGGAACCACCTCTCAGACGTGCCAGAACCATGTGCCTGAGATGCTGGAACCACACCCCGAACAGACCGAAACCACCTGCCAGACCCAACTGAACAACCTGCCAAGCACGCAGGAACAACCTGCTCGCCTCGCCGGAACCAACTGCCGGGCGCAGCGGAAGCACCTGCCGAGCGCGCCGGAGCCACCTGCTCGCCTCGCCGGAACCACCTGCCCGGCGCGCCGGAGCCACCTGCTCGCCTCGCCGGAACCACCTGCCAGGCCCAGCAGAAGCACCTGCCGGGCGCGCCGGAGCCACCTGCTCGCCTCGCCGGAACCACCTCCCGGGTGCAGCAGAAGCACCTGCCGAGCGCGCCGGAGCCACCTGCTCGCCTCGCCGGAACCACCTGCCGGGTGCAGCGGAAGCACCTGCTGAGCGCGCCGGAGCCACCTGCTCGCCTCGCCGGAACCACCTGCCGGGCCCAGCGGAAGCACGTGCCAAGCACGCCGGAGCCACCTGCTCGCCTCGCCGGAACCACCTGCCGGGCGCAGCGGAAGCACCTGCCGGGCACGCCGGAGCCACCTGCTCGGCTCGCCGGAACCACCTGCCGGGCCCTAACCCTAACCCTAACCCTAACCCTATCCCCAAACCCTAACCCTAACCCTAACCCCTAACCCTAAGCCTAACCCTAAACCCTAACCCAACCGTAACCCTAACCCTAACCCTACCCCTAACCCTAACCCCTAACCCCAAACCCTAAACCCTAACCCTAACCATAACCCTAAGCCTATCCCTAACCCTAACCTGACGGACAGGCTGGAACCAGCTGCTCAACTCGCCGGAACCACCTGCCAGACATGCCAGAACCACCTGCCGAGCACGCCGGAGCCACCTGCTGGACTCACCAGAACCACCCGCCTGACAGGCCAAAATCAACAGCTGGCTATGAGAGAACCACCTGGCAGACAATCCGCAATAACCTGCCAGGCATGCAGGAACCACCTCTCAGACGTAAGAGAACCACGTGCCGGACACGCTGGAACCACGTCCTGGACAGACTGGAACCACCTGCCGGACATGCCTGGACCACCTGCCGAGCACGCCGGAACCACCTGCTCGACTCGCAGGACCCATGTGCCAGACACGCCAAAATGAACTGCCGGCTACACCAGAACCACTTACCGGACACTCCGGAATAACCTGCCCGGCATGCCAGAACCACCTCTCAGAAGTGCCAGAAGCACGTGCTGGACATGCCGGAACAACCTATCGGACAGAAAGGAACAACCTGCCGGACACACCAAAATCACCTGCGGGCTACGCCAGAACCACTTGGAGGACTCTCCGGGAAAACCTGCCGGGCATGCTGGAACCACCTCTCAGACGTGCCTGAACCACGTGGCGGACACTCCGGAAACGCATGTCGGGCCGGCCGGAACCACCTCTCAGACGTGCCAGAACCTCATGCCGGACACCCCAGAACCACCTGCTGGACAGACCGGAAACACCTGCCGGACACGCCGGAACCACATGTTCGACTCGCTGGAACCACATTCTGGACATGGCAAAATCACCTGCCGCCTATGCCAGAACCGCTTGGCGAACACTCCGGAATCACCTGTCAGGCATGCCGGAACCACCTCTCAGACCTGCCAGAACCACATGCCAATGACACCGGAAGCACCTGCCGAGCATGCCGGAAGCACCTGCTCGACTCGCCAGAACCACCTGTCGGACACGCCAAAATCACCTGCCGGCTACGCCACAGCCAGTTGGTGAACACTCCGGAAACACCTGCCGGGCTGGCTGGAACCACCTGCCAGCTACGCCAGAACCACTTGGCGGAGACTCCAGAAACACCTGTTGGGCCAGCCGGAACCACCTCTCAGACGTGCCAGAACCATGTGCCTGAGATGCTGGAACCACACCCCGAACAGACCGAAACCACCTGCCAGACCCAACTGAACCACGTGCCGAGCACGCAGGAACAACCTGCTGGCCTCGCCGGAACCACCTGCCGGGCGCAGCGGAAGCACCTGCCGAGCGCGCCGGAGCCACCTGCTCGCCTCGCCGGAACCACCTGCCGGGCCCAGCGGAAGCACGTGCTGAGCGCGCCGGAGCCACCTGCTCGCCTCGCCGGAACCACCTGCCGGGCCCAGCGGAAGCACCTGCCGAGCGCGCCGGAGCCACCTGCTCGCCTCGCCGGAACCACGTGCCGGGCCCTAACCCTAACCCTAACCCTAACCCTATCCCCAAACCCTAACCCTAACCCTAACCCCTAACCCTAAGCCTAACCCTAAACCCTAACCCAACCGTAACCCTAACCCTAACCCTACCCCTAACCCTAACCCCTAACCCCAAACCCTAAACCCTAACCCTAACCGTAACCCTAACCTTATCCCTAACCCTAACCTGATGGACAGGCTGGAACCAGCTGCTCAACTCGCCGGAACCACCTGCCAGACATGCCAGAACCACCTGCCGAGCACGCCGGAGCCACCTGCTGGACTCACCACAACCACCTGCCTGACAGGCCAAAATCAACAGCTGGCTATGAGAGAACCACCTGGCAGACAATCCGCAATAACCTGCCAGGCATGCAGGAACCACCTCTCAGACGTAAGAGAACCACGTGCCGGACACGCTGGAACCACGTCCTGGACAGACTGGAACCACCTGCCGGACATGCCTGGACCACCTGCCGAGCACGCCGGAACCACCTGCTCGACTCGCAGGACCCATGTGCCAGACACGCCAAAATGAACTGCCGGCTACACCAGAACCACTTACCGGACACTCCGGAATAACCTGCCCGGCATGCCAGAACCACCTCTCAGAAGTGCCAGAAGCACGTGCTGGACATGCCGGAACAACCTATCGGACAGAAAGGAACAACCTGCCGGACACACCAAAATCACCTGCGGGCTACGCCAGAACCACTTGGAGGACTCTCCGGGAAAACCTGCCGGGCATGCTGGAACCACCTCTCAGACGTGCCTGAACCACGTGGCGGACACTCCGGAAACGCATGTCGGGCCGGCCGGAACCACCTCTCAGACGTGCCAGAACCTCATGCCGGACACCCCAGAACCACCTGCTGGACAGACCGGAAACACCTGCCGGACACGCCGGAACCACATGTACGACTCGCTGGAACCACATTCTGGACATGGCAAAATCACCTGCCGCCTATGCCAGAACCGCTTGGCGAACACTCCGGAATCACCTGTCAGGCATGCCGGAACCACCTCTCAGACCTGCCAGAACCACATGCCAATGACACCGGAAGCACCTGCCGAGCATGCCGGAAGCACCTGCTCGACTCGCCAGAACCACCTGTCGGACACGCCAAAATCACCTGCCGGCTACGCCACAGCCAGTTGGTGAACACTCCGGAAACACCTGCCGGGCTGGCTGGAACCACCTGCCAGTCACGCCAACATCACCTGCCAGCTACGCCAGAACCACTTGGCGGAGACTCCAGAAACACCTGTTGGGCCAGCCGGAACCACCTCTCAGACGTGCCAGAACCATGTGCCTGAGATGCTGGAACCACACCCCGAACAGACCGAAACCACCTGCCAGACCCAACTGAACAACCTGCCAAGCACGCAGGAACAACCTGCTCGCCTCGCCGGAACCAACTGCCGGGCGCAGCGGAAGCACCTGCCGAGCGCGCCGGAGCCACCTGCTCGCCTCGCCGGAAACACCAGCCGGGCCCAGCGGAAGCACCTGCCGAGCGCGCCGGAGCCACCTGCTCGCCTCGCCGGAACCACCTGCCCGGCGCGCCGGAGCCACCTGCTCGCCTCGCCGGAACCACCTGCCGGGCGCAGCGGAAGCACGTGCCGGGCGCGCCGGAGCCACCTGCTCGGCTCGCCGGAACCACCTGCCGGGCCCTAACCCTAACCCTAACCCTAACCCTATCCCCAAACCCTAACCCTAACCCTAACCCCTAACCCTAAGCCTAACCCTAAACCCTAACCCAACCGTAACCCTAACCCTAACCCTACCCCTAACCCTAACCCCTAACCCCAAACCCTAAACCCTAACCCTAACCGTAACCCTAACCCTATCCCTAACCCTAACCTGACGGACAGGCTGGAACCAGCTGCTCAACTCGCCGGAACCACCTGCCAGACATGCCAGAACCACCTGCCGAGCACGCCGGAGCCACCTGCTGGACTCACCAGAACCACCTGCCTGACAGGCCAAAATCAACAGCTGGCTATGAGAGAACCACCTGGCAGACAATCCGCAATAACCTGCCAGGCATGCAGGAAAAACCTCTCAGACGTAAGAGAACCACGTGCCGGACACGCTGGAACCACGTCCTGGACAGACTGGAACCACCTGCCGGACATACCTGGACCACCTGCCGAGCACGCCGGAACCACCTGCTCGACTCGCAGGACCCATGTGCCAGACACGCCAAAATGAACTGCCGGCTACACCAGAACCACTTACCGGACACTCCGGAATAACCTGCCCGGCATGCCAGAACCACCTCTCAGAAGTGCCAGAAGCACGTGCTGGACATGCCGGAACAACCTATCGGACAGAAAGGAACAACCTGCCGGACACACCAAAATCACCTGCGGGCTACGCCAGAACCACTTGGAGGACTCTCCGGGAAAACCTGCCGGGCATGCTGGAACCACCTCTCAGACGTGCCTGAACCACGTGGCGGACACTCCGCAAACGCATGTCGGGCCGGCCGGAACCACCTCTCAGACGTGCCAGAACCTCATGCCGGACACCCCAGAACCACCTGCTGGACAGACCGGAAACACCTGCCGGACACGCCGGAACCACATGTTCGACTCGCTGGAACCACATTCTGGACATGGCAAAATCACCTGCCGCCTATGCCAGAACCGCTTGGCGAACACTCCGGAATCACCTGTCAGGCATGCCGGAACCACCTCTCAGACCTGCCAGAACCACATGCCAATGACACCGGAAGCACCTGCCGAGCATGCCGGAAGCACCTGCTCGACTCGCCAGAAACACCTGTCGGACACGCCAAAATCACCTGCCGGCTACGCCACAGCCAGTTGGTGAACACTCCGGAAACACCTGCCGGGCTGGCTGGAACCACCTGCCAGTCACGCCAACATCACCTGCCAGCTACGCCAGAACCACTTGGCGGAGACTCCAGAAACACCTGTTGGGCCAGCCGGAACCACCTCTCAGACGTGCCAGAACCATGTGCCTGAGATGCTGGAACCACACCCCGAACAGACCGAAACCACCTGCCAGACCCAACTGAACAACCTGCCAAGCACGCAGGAACAACCTGCTCGCCTCGCCGGAACCAACTGCCGGGCGCAGCGGAAGCACCTGCCGAGCGCGCCGGAGCCACCTGCTCGCCTCGCCGGAAACACCAGCCGGGCCCAGCGGAAGCACCTGCCGAGCGCGCCGGAGCCACCTGCTCGCCTCGCCGGAACCACCTGCCCGGCGCGCCGGAGCCACCTGCTCGCCTCGCCGGAACCACCTGCCGGGCGCAGCGGAAGCACCTGCCGGGCGCGCCGGAGCCACCTGCTCGGCTCGCCGGAACCACCTGCCGGGCCCTAACCCTAACCCTAACCCTAACCCTATCCCCAAACCCTAACCCTAACCCTAACCCCTAACCCTAAGCCTAACCCTAAACCCTAACCCAACCGTAACCCTAACCCTAACCCTACCCCTAACCCTAACCCCTAACCCCAAACCCTAAACCCTAACCCTAACCGTAACCCTAACCCTATCCCTAAACCTAACCTGACGGACAGGCTGGAACCAGCTGCTCAACTCGCCGGAACCACCTGCCAGACATGCCAGAACCACCTGCCGAGCACGCCGGAGCCACCTGCTGGACTCACCAGAACCACCCGCCTGACAGGCCAAAATCAACAGCTGGCTATGAGAGAACCACCTGGCAGACAATCCGCAATAACCTGCCAGGCATGCAGGAACCACCTCTCAGACGTAAGAGAACCACGTGCCGGACACGCTGGAACCACGTCCTGGACAGACTGGAACCACCTGCCGGACATGCCTGGACCACCTGCCGAGCACGCCGGAACCACCTGCTCGACTCGCAGGACCCATGTGCCAGACACGCCAAAATGAACTGCCGGCTACACCAGAACCACTTACCGGACACTCCGGAGTAACCTGCCCGGCATGCCAGAACCACCTCTCAGAAGTGCCAGAAGCACGTGCTGGACATGCCGGAACAACCTATCGGACAGAAAGGAACAACCTGCCGGACACACCAAAATCACCTGCGGGCTACGCCAGAACCACTTGGAGGACTCTCCGGGAAAACCTGCCGGGCATGCTGGAACCACCTCTCAGACGTGCCTGAACCACGTGGCGGACACTCCGCAAACGCATGTCGGGCCGGCCGGAACCACCTCTCAGACGTGCCAGAACCTCATGCCGGACACCCCAGAACCACCTGCTGGACAGACCGGAAACACCTGCCGGACACGCCGGAACCACATGTTCGACTCGCTGGAACCACATTCTGGACATGGCAAAATCACCTGCCGCCTATGCCAGAACCGCTTGGCGAACACTCCGGAATCACCTGTCAGGCATGCCGGAACCACCTCTCAGACCTGCCAGAACCACATGCCAATGACACCGGAAGCACCTGCCGAGCATGCCGGAAGCACCTGCTCGACTCGCCAGAACCACCTGTCGGACACGCCAAAATCACCTGCCGGCTACGCCACAGCCAGTTGGTGAACACTCCGGAAACACCTGCCGGGCTGGCTGGAACCACCTGCCAGCTACGCCAGAACCACTTGGCGGAGACTCCAGAAACACCTGTTGGGCCAGCCGGAACCACCTCTCAGACGTGCCAGAACCATGTGCCTGAGATGCTGGAACCACACCCCGAACAGACCGAAACCACCTGCCAGACCCAACTGAACCACGTGCCGAGCACGCAGGAACAACCTGCTCGCCTCGCCGGAACCACCGGCCGGGCGCAGCGGAAGCACCTGCCGAGCGCGCCGGAGCCACCTGCTCGCCTCGCCGGAACCACCTGCCGGGCCCAGCGGAAGCACGTGCTGAGCGCGCCGGAGCCACCTGCTCGCCTCGCCGGAACCACCTGCCGGGCCCAGCGGAAGCAACTGCCGAGCGCGCCGGAGCCACCTGCTCGCCTCGCCGGAACCACGTGCCGGGCCCTAACCCTAACCCTAACCCTAACCCTATCCCCAAACCCTAACCCTAACCCTAACCCCTAACCCTAAGCCTAACCCTAAACCCTAACCCAACCGTAACCCTAACCCTAACCCTACCCCTAACCCTAACCCCTAACCCCAAACCCTAAACCCTAACCCTAACCGTAACCCTAACCTTATCCCTAACCCTAACCTGATGGACAGGCTGGAACCAGCTGCTCAACTCGCCGGAACCACCTGCCAGACATGCCAGAACCACCTGCCGAGCACGCCGGAGCCACCTGCTGGACTCACCAGAACCACCCGCCTGACAGGCCAAAATCAACAGCTGGCTATGAGAGAACCACCTGGCAGACAATCCGCAATAACCTGCCAGGCATGCAGGAACCACCTCTCAGACGTAAGAGAACCACGTGCCGGACACGCTGGAACCACGTCCTGGACAGACTGGAACCACCTGCCGGACATGCCTGGACCACCTGCCGAGCACGCCGGAACCACCTGCTCGACTCGCAGGACCCATGTGCCAGACACGCCAAAATGAACTGCCGGCTACACCAGAACCACTTACCGGACACTCCGGAATAACCTGCCCGGCATGCCAGAACCACCTCTCAGAAGTGCCAGAAGCACGTGCTGGACATGCCGGAACAACCTATCGGACAGAAAGGAACAACCTGCCGGACACACCAAAATCACCTGCGGGCTACGCCAGAACCATTTGGAGGACTCTCCGGGAAAACCTGCCGGGCATGCTGGAACCACCTCTCAGACGTGCCTGAACCACGTGGCGGACACTCCGCAAACGCATGTCGGGCCGGCCGGAACCACCTCTCAGACGTGCCAGAACCTCATGCCGGACACCCCAGAACCACCTGCTGGACAGACCGGAAACACCTGCCGGACACGCCGGAACCACATGTTCGACTCGCTGGAACCACATTCTGGACATGGCAAAATCACCTGCCGCCTATGCCAGAACCGCTTGGCGAACACTCCGGAATCACCTGTCAGGCATGCCGGAACCACCTCTCAGACCTGCCAGAACCACATGCCAATGACACCGGAAGCACCTGCCGAGCATGCCGGAAGCACCTGCTCGACTCGCCAGAACCACCTGTCGGACACGCCAAAATCACCTGCCGGCTACGCCACAGCCAGTTGGTGAACACTCCGGAAACACCTGCCGGGCTGGCTGGAACCACCTGCCAGCTACGCCAGAACCACTTGGCGGAGACTCCAGAAACACCTGTTGGGCCAGCCGGAACCACCTCTCAGACGTGCCAGAACCATGTGCCTGAGATGCTGGAACCACACCCCGAACAGACCGAAACCACCTGCCAGACCCAACTGAACCATGTGCCGAGCACGCAGGAACAACCTGCTCGCCTCGCCGGAACCACCTGCCGGGCCCAGCGGAAGCACGTGCTGAGCGCGCCGGAGCCACCTGCTCGCCTCGCCGGAACCACCTGCCGGGCCCAGCGGAAGCAACTGCCGAGCGCGCCGGAGCCACCTGCTCGCCTCGCCCGAACCACGTGCCGGGCCCTAACCCTAACCCTAACCCTAACCCTATCCCCAAACCCTAACCCTAACCCTAACCCCTAACCCTAAGCCTAACCCTAAACCCTAACCCAACCGTAACCCTAACCCTAACCCTACCCCTAACCCTAACCCCTAACCCCAAACCCTAAACCCTAACCCTAACCGTAACCCTAACCTTATCCCTAACCCTAACCTGATGGACAGGCTGGAACCAGCTGCTCAACTCGCCGGAACCACCTGCCAGACATGCCAGAACCACCTGCCGAGCACGCCGGAGCCACCTGCTGGACTCACCAGAACCACCCGCCTGACAGGCCAAAATCAACAGCTGGCTATGAGAGAACCACCTGGCAGACAATCCGCAATAACCTGCCAGGCATGCAGGAACCACCTCTCAGACGTAAGAGAACCACGTGCCGGACACGCTGGAACCACGTCCTGGACAGACTGGAACCACCTGCCGGACATGCCTGGACCACCTGCCGAGCACGCCGGAACCACCTGCTCGACTCGCAGGACCCATGTGCCAGACACGCCAAAATGAACTGCCGGCTACACCAGAACCACTTACCGGACACTCCGGAATAACCTGCCCGGCATGCCAGAACCACCTCTCAGAAGTGCCAGAAGCACGTGCTGGACATGCCGGAACAACCTATCGGACAGAAAGGAACAACCTGCCGGACACACCAAAATCACCTGCGGGCTACGCCAGAACCACTTGGAGGACTCTCCGGGAAAACCTGCCGGGCATGCTGGAACCACCTCTCAGACGTGCCTGAACCACGTGGCGGACACTCCGGAAACGCATGTCGGGCCGGCCGGAACCACCTCTCAGACGTGCCAGAACCTCATGCCGGACACCCCAGAACCACCTGCTGGACAGACCGGAAACACCTGCCGGACACGCCGGAACCACATGTTCGACTCGCTGGAACCACATTCTGGACATGGCAAAATCACCTGCCGCCTATGCCAGAACCGCTTGGCGAACACTCCGGAATCACCTGTCAGGCATGCCGGAACCACCTCTCAGACCTGCCAGAACCACATGCCAATGACACCGGAAGCACCTGCCGAGCATGCCGGAAGCACCTGCTCGACTCGCCAGAACCACCTGTCGGACACGCCAAAATCACCTGCCGGCTACGCCACAGCCAGTTGGTGAACACTCCGGAAACACCTGCCGGGCTGGCTGGAACCACCTGCCAGTCACGCCAACATCACCTGCCAGCTACGCCAGAACCACTTGGCGGAGACTCCAGAAACACCTGTTGGGCCAGCCGGAACCACCTCTCAGACGTGCCAGAACCATGTGCCTGAGATGCTGGAACCACACCCCGAACAGACCGAAACCACCTGCCAGACCCAACTGAACAACCTGCCAAGCACGCAGGAACAACCTGCTCGCCTCGCCGGAACCAACTGCCGGGCGCAGCGGAAGCACCTGCCGAGCGCGCCGGAGCCACCTGCTCGCCTCGCCGGAAACACCAGCCGGGCCCAGCGGAAGCACCTGCCGAGCGCGCCGGAGCCACCTGCTCGCCTCGCCGGAACCACCTGCCCGGCGCGCCGGAGCCACCTGCTCGCCTCGCCGGAACCACCTGCCGGGCGCAGCGGAAGCACCTGCCGGGCGCGCCGGAGCCACCTGCTCGTCTCGCCGGAACCACCTGCCGGGCCCTAACCCTAACCCTAACCCTAACCCTATCCCCAAACCCTAACCCTAACCCTAACCCCTAACCCTAAGCCTAACCCTAAACCCTAACCCAACCGTAACCCTAACCCTAACACTACCCCTAACCCTAACCCCTAACCCCAAACCCTAAACCCTAACCCTAACCGTAACCCTAACCCTATCCCTAACCCTAACCTGACGGACAGGCTGGAACCAGCTGCTCAACTCGCCGGAACCACCTGCCAGACATGCCAGAACCACCTGCCGAGTACGCCGGAGCCACCTGCTGGACTCACCAGAACCACCTGCCTGACAGGCCAAAATCAACAGCTGGCTATGAGAGAACCACCTGGCAGACAATCCGCAATAACCTGCCAGGCATGCAGGAACCACCTCTCAGACGTAAGAGAACCACGTGCCGGACACGCTGGAACCACGTCCTGGACAGACTGGAACCACCTGCCGGACATGCCTGGACCACCTGCCGAGCACGCCGGAACCACCTGCTCGACTCGCAGGACCCATGTGCCAGACACGCCAAAATGAACTGCCGGCTACACCAGAACCACTTACCGGACACTCCGGAATAACCTGCCCGGCATGCCAGAACCACCTCTCAGAAGTGCCAGAAGCACGTGCTGGACATGCCGGAACAACCTATCGGACAGAACGGAACAACCTGCCGGACACACCAAAATCACCTGCGGGCTACGCCAGAACCACTTGGAGGACTCTCCGGGAAAACCTGCCGGGCATGCTGGAACCACCTCTCAGACGTGCCTGAACCACGTGGCGGACACTCCGGAAACGCATGTCGGGCCGGCCGGAACCACCTCTCAGACGTGCCAGAACCTCATGCCGGACACCCCAGAACCACCTGCTGGACAGACCGGAAACACCTGCCGGACACGCCGGAACCACATGTTCGACTCGCTGGAACCACATTCTGGACATGGCAAAATCACCTGCCGCCTATGCCAGAACCGCTTGGCGAACACTCCGGAATCACCTGTCAGGCATGCCGGAACCACCTCTCAGACCTGCCAGAACCACATGCCAATGACACCGGAAGCACCTGCCGAGCATGCCGGAAGCACCTGCTCGACTCGCCAGAACCACCTGTCGGACACGCCAAAATCACCTGCCGGCTACGCCACAGCCAGTTGGTGAACACTCCGGAAACACCTGCCGGGCTGGCTGGAACCACCTGCCAGTCACGCCAACATCACCTGCCAGCTACGCCAGAACCACTTGGCGGAGACTCCAGAAACACCTGTTGGGCCAGCCGGAACCACCTCTCAGACGTGCCAGAACCATGTGCCTGAGATGCTGGAACCACACCCCGAACAGACCGAAACCACCTGCCAGACCCAACTGAACAACCTGCCAAGCACGCAGGAACAACCTGCTCGCCTCGCCGGAACCAACTGCCGGGCGCAGCGGAAGCACCTGCCGAGCACGCCGGAGCCACCTGCTCGCCTCGCCGGAAACACCAGCCGGGCCCAGCGGAAGCACCTGCCGAGCGCGCCGGAGCCACCTGCTCGCCTCGCCGGAACCACCTGCCCGGCGCGCCGGAGCCACCTGCTCGCCTCGCCGGAACCACCTGCCGGGCGCAGCGGAAGCACCGGCCGGGCGCGCCGGAGCCACCTGCTCGGCTCGCCGGAACCACCTGCCGGGCCCTAACCCTAACCCTAACCCTAACCCTATCCCCAAACCCTAACCCTAACCCTAACCCCTAACCCTAAGCCTAACCCTAAACCCTAACCCAACCGTAACCCTAACCTTAACCCTACCCCTAACCCTAACCCCTAACCCCAAACCCTAAACCCTAACCCTAACCGTAACCCTAACCCTATCCCTAACCCTAACCTGACGGACAGGCTGGAACCAGCTGCTCAACTCGCCGGAACCACCTGCCAGACATGCCAGAACCACCTGCCGAGTACGCCGGAGCCACCTGCTGGACTCACCAGAACCACCTGCCTGACAGGCCAAAATCAACAGCTGGCTATGAGAGAACCACCTGGCAGACAATCCGCAATAACCTGCCAGGCATGCAGGAACCACCTCTCAGACGTAAGAGAACCACGTGCCGGACACGCTGGAACCACGTCCTGGACAGACTGGAACCACCTGCCGGACATGCCTGGACCACCTGCCGAGCACGCCGGAACCACCTGCTCGACTCGCAGGACCCATGTGCCAGACACGCCAAAATGAACTGCCGGCTACACCAGAACCACTTACCGGACACTCCGGAATAACCTGCCCGGCATGCCAGAACCACCTCTCAGAAGTGCCAGAAGCACGTGCTGGACATGCCGGAACAACCTATCGGACAGAACGGAACAACCTGCCGGACACACCAAAATCACCTGCGGGCTACGCCAGAACCACTTGGAGGACTCTCCGGGAAAACCTGCCGGGCATGCTGGAACCACCTCTCAGACGTGCCTGAACCACGTGGCGGACACTCCGGAAACGCATGTCGGGCCGGCCGGAACCACCTCTCAGACGTGCCAGAACCTCATGCCGGACACCCCAGAACCACCTGCTGGACAGACCGGAAACACCTGCCGGACACGCCGGAACCACATGTTCGACTCGCTGGAACCACATTCTGGACATGGCAAAATCACCTGCCGCCTATGCCAGAACCGCTTGGCGAACACTCCGGAATCACCTGTCAGGCATGCCGGAACCACCTCTCAGACCTGCCAGAACCACATGCCAATGACACCGGAAGCACCTGCCGAGCATGCCGGAAGCACCTGCTCGACTCGCCAGAACCACCTGTCGGACACGCCAAAATCACCTGCCGGCTACGCCACAGCCAGTTGGTGAACACTCCGGAAACACCTGCCGGGCTGGCTGGAACCACCTGCCAGTCACGCCAACATCACCTGCCAGCTACGCCAGAACCACTTGGCGGAGACTCCAGAAACACCTGTTGGGCCAGCCGGAACCACCTCTCAGACGTGCCAGAACCATGTGCCTGAGATGCTGGAACCACACCCCGAACAGACCGAAACCACCTGCCAGACCCAACTGAACAACCTGCCAAGCACGCAGGAACAACCTGCTCGCCTCGCCGGAACCAACTGCCGGGCGCAGCGGAAGCACCTGCCGAGCACGCCGGAGCCACCTGCTCGCCTCGCCGGAAACACCAGCCGGGCCCAGCGGAAGCACCTGCCGAGCGCGCCGGAGCCACCTGCTCGCCTCGCCGGAACCACCTGCCCGGCGCGCCGGAGCCACCTGCTCGCCTCGCCGGAACCACCTGCCGGGCGCAGCGGAAGCACCTGCCGGGCGCGCCGGAGCCACCTGCTCGGCTCGCCGGAACCACCTGCCGGGCCCTAACCCTAACCCTAACCCTAACCCTATCCCCAAACCCTAACCCTAACCCTAACCCCTAACCCTAAGCCTAACCCTAAACCCTAACCCAACCGTAACCCTAACCTTAACCCTACCCCTAACCCTAACCCCTAACCCCAAACCCTAAACCCTAACCCTAACCGTAACCCTAACCCTATCCCTAACCCTAACCTGACGGACAGGCTGGAACCAGCTGCTCAACTCGCCGGAACCACCTGCCAGACATGCCAGAACCACCTGCCGAGTACGCCGGAGCCACCTGCTGGACTCACCAGAACCACCTGCCTGACAGGCCAAAATCAACAGCTGGCTATGAGAGAACCACCTGGCAGACAATCCGCAATAACCTGCCAGGCATGCAGGAACCACCTCTCAGACGTAAGAGAACCACGTGCCGGACACGCTGGAACCACGTCCTGGACAGACTGGAACCACCTGCCGGACATGCCTGGACCACCTGCCGAGCACGCCGGAACCACCTGCTCGACTCGCAGGACCCATGTGCCAGACACGCCAAAATGAACTGCCGGCTACACCAGAACCACTTACCGGACACTCCGGAATAACCTGCCCGGCATGCCAGAACCACCTCTCAGAAGTGCCAGAAGCACGTGCTGGACATGCCGGAACAACCTATCGGACAGAACGGAACAACCTGCCGGACACACCAAAATCACCTGCGGGCTACGCCAGAACCACTTGGAGGACTCTCCGGGAAAACCTGCCGGGCATGCTGGAACCACCTCTCAGACGTGCCTGAACCACGTGGCGGACACTCCGGAAACGCATGTCGGGCCGGCCGGAACCACCTCTCAGACGTGCCAGAACCTCATGCCGGACACCCCAGAACCACCTGCTGGACAGACCGGAAACACCTGCCGGACACGCCGGAACCACATGTTCGACTCGCTGGAACCACATTCTGGACATGGCAAAATCACCTGCCGCCTATGCCAGAACCGCTTGGCGAACACTCCGGAATCACCTGTCAGGCATGCCGGAACCACCTCTCAGACCTGCCAGAACCACATGCCAATGACACCGGAAGCACCTGCCGAGCATGCCGGAAGCACCTGCTCGACTCACCAGAACCAGCTGTCGGACACGCCAAAATCACCTGCCGGCTACGCCACAGCCAGTTGGTGAACACTCCGGAAACACCTGCCGGGCTGGCTGGAACCACCTGCCAGTCACGCCAACATCACCTGCCAGCTACGCCAGAACCACTTGGCGGAGACTCCAGAAACACCTGTTGGGCCAGCCGGAACCACCTCTCAGACGTGCCAGAACCATGTGCCTGAGATGCTGGAACCACACCCCGAACAGACCGAAACCACCTGCCAGACCCAACTGAACAACCTGCCAAGCACGCAGGAACAACCTGCTCGCCTCGCCGGAACCAACTGCCGGGCGCAGCGGAAGCACCTGCCGAGCGCGCCGGAGCCACCTGCTCGCCTCGCCGGAAACACCAGCCGGGCCCAGCGGAAGCACCTGCCGAGCGCGCCGGAGCCACCTGCTCGCCTCGCCGGAACCACCTGCCCAGCGCGCTGGAGCCACCTGCTCGCCTCGCCGGAACCACCTGCCGGGCGCAGCGGAAGCACCTGCCGGGCGCGCCGGAGCCACCTGCTCGTCTCGCTGGAACCACCTGCCGGGCCCTAACCCTAACCCTAACCCTAACCCTATCCCCAAACCCTAACCCTAACCCTAACCCCTAACCCTAAGCCTAACCCTAAACCCTAACCCAACCGTAACCCTAACCCTAACACTACCCCTAACCCTAACCCCTAACCCCAAACCCTAAACCCTAACCCTAACCGTAACCCTAACCCTATCCCTAACCCTAACCTGACGGACAGGCTGGAACCAGCTGCTCAACTCGCCGGAACCACCTGCCAGACATGCCAGAACCACCTGCCGAGCACGCCGGAGCCACCTGCTGGACTCACCAGAACCACCTGCCTGACAGGCCAAAATCAACAGCTGGCTATGAGAGAACCACCTGGCAGACAATCCGCAATAACCTGCCAGGCATGCAGGAACCACCTCTCAGACGTAAGAGAACCACGTGCCGGACACGCTGGAACCACGTCCTGGACAGACTGGAACCACCTGCCGGACATGCCTGGACCACCTGCCGAGCACGCCGGAACCACCTGCTCGACTCGCAGGACCCATGTGCCAGACACGCCAAAATGAACTGCCGGCTACACCAGAACCACTTACCGGACACTCCGGAATAACCTGCCCGGCATGCCAGAACCACCTCTCAGAAGTGCCAGAAGCACGTGCTGGACATGCCGGAACAACCTATCGGACAGAACGGAACAACCTGCCGGACACACCAAAATCACCTGCGGGCTACGCCAGAACCACTTGGAGGACTCTCCGGGAAAACCTGCCGGGCATGCTGGAACCACCTCTCAGACGTGCCTGAACCACGTGGCGGACACTCCGGAAACGCATGTCGGGCCGGCCGGAACCACCTCTCAGACGTGCCAGAACCTCATGCCGGACACCCCAGAACCACCTGCTGGACAGACCGGAAACACCTGCCGGACACGCCGGAACCACATGTTCGACTCGCTGGAACCACATTCTGGACATGGCAAAATCACCTGCCGCCTATGCCAGAACCGCTTGGCGAACACTCCGGAATCACCTGTCAGGCATGCCGGAACCACCTCTCAGACCTGCCAGAACCACATGCCAATGACACCGGAAGCACCTGCCGAGCATGCCGGAAGCACCTGCTCGACTCGCCAGAACCACCTGTCGGACACGCCAAAATCACCTGCCGGCTACGCCACAGCCAGTTGGTGAACACTCCGGAAACACCTGCCGGGCTGGCTGGAACCACCTGCCAGTCACGCCAACATCACCTGCCAGCTACGCCAGAACCACTTGGCGGAGACTCCAGAAACACCTGTTGGGCCAGCCGGAACCACCTCTCAGACGTGCCAGAACCATGTGCCTGAGATGCTGGAACCACACCCCGAACAGACCGAAACCACCTGCCAGACCCAACTGAACAACCTGCCAAGCACGCAGGAACAACCTGCTCGCCTCGCCGGAACCAACTGCCGGGCGCAGCGGAAGCACCTGCCGAGCACGCCGGAGCCACCTGCTCGCCTCGCCGGAAACACCAGCCGGGCCCAGCGGAAGCACCTGCCGAGCGCGCCGGAGCCACCTGCTCGCCTCGCCGGAACCACCTGCCCGGCGCGCCGGAGCCACCTGCTCGCCTCGCCGGAACCACCTGCCGGGCGCAGCGGAAGCACCTGCCGGGCGCGCCGGAGCCACCTGCTCGGCTCGCCGGAACCACCTGCCGGGCCCTAACCCTAACCCTAACCCTAACCCTATCCCCAAACCCTAACCCTAACCCTAACCCCTAACCCTAAGCCTAACCCTAAACCCTAACCCAACCGTAACCCTAACCTTAACCCTACCCCTAACCCTAACCCCTAACCCCAAACCCTAAACCCTAACCCTAACCGTAACCCTAACCCTATCCCTAACCCTAACCTGACGGACAGGCTGGAACCAGCTGCTCAACTCGCCGGAACCACCTGCCAGACATGCCAGAACCACCTGCCGAGTACGCCGGAGCCACCTGCTGGACTCACCAGAACCACCTGCCTGACAGGCCAAAATCAACAGCTGGCTATGAGAGAACCACCTGGCAGACAATCCGCAATAACCTGCCAGGCATGCAGGAACCACCTCTCAGACGTAAGAGAACCACGTGCCGGACACGCTGGAACCACGTCCTGGACAGACTGGAACCACCTGCCGGACATGCCTGGACCACCTGCCGAGCACGCCGGAACCACCTGCTCGACTCGCAGGACCCATGTGCCAGACACGCCAAAATGAACTGCCGGCTACACCAGAACCACTTACCGGACACTCCGGAATAACCTGCCCGGCATGCCAGAACCACCTCTCAGAAGTGCCAGAAGCACGTGCTGGACATGCCGGAACAACCTATCGGACAGAACGGAACAACCTGCCGGACACACCAAAATCACCTGCGGGCTACGCCAGAACCACTTGGAGGACTCTCCGGGAAAACCTGCCGGGCATGCTGGAACCACCTCTCAGACGTGCCTGAACCACGTGGCGGACACTCCGGAAACGCATGTCGGGCCGGCCGGAACCACCTCTCAGACGTGCCAGAACCTCATGCCGGACACCCCAGAACCACCTGCTGGACAGACCGGAAACACCTGCCGGACACGCCGGAACCACATGTTCGACTCGCTGGAACCACATTCTGGACATGGCAAAATCACCTGCCGCCTATGCCAGAACCGCTTGGCGAACACTCCGGAATCACCTGTCAGGCATGCCGGAACCACCTCTCAGACCTGCCAGAACCACATGCCAATGACACCGGAAGCACCTGCCGAGCATGCCGGAAGCACCTGCTCGACTCGCCAGAACCACCTGTCGGACACGCCAAAATCACCTGCCGGCTACGCCACAGCCAGTTGGTGAACACTCCGGAAACACCTGCCGGGCTGGCTGGAACCACCTGCCAGCTACGCCAGAACCACTTGGCGGAGACTCCAGAAACACCTGTTGGGCCAGCCGGAACCACCTCTCAGACGTGCCAGAACCATGTGCCTGAGATGCTGGAACCACACCCCGAACAGACCGAAACCACCTGCCAGACCCAACTGAACCACCTGCCGAGCACGCAGGAACAACCTGCTCGCCTCGCCGGAACCACCTGTCGGGCGCAGCGGAAGCACCTGCCGAGCGCGCCGGAGCCACCTGCTCGCCTCGCCGGAACCACCTGCCGGGCCCAGCGGAAGCACCTGCCGGGCGCGCCGGAGCCACCTGCTCGGCTCGCCGGAACCACGTGCCGGCCCTAACCCTAACCCTAACCCTAACCCTATCCCCAAACCCTAACCCTAACCCTAACCCCTAACCCTAAGCCTAACCCTAAACCCTAACCCAACCATAACCCTAACCCTAACCCTACCCCTAACCCTAACCCCTAACCCCAAACCCTAAACCCTAACCCTAACCGTAACCCTAACCCTATCCCTAACCCTAACCTGACGGACAGGCTGGAACCAGCTGCTCAACTCGCCGGAACCACCTGCCAGACATGCCAGAACCACCTGCCGAGCACGCCGGAGCCACCTGCTGGACTCACCAGAACCACCTGCCTGACAGGCCAAAATCAACAGCTGGCTAGGAGAGAACCACCTGGCAGACAATCCGCAATAACCTGCCAGGCATGCAGGAACCACCTCTCAGACGTAAGAGAACCACGTGCCGGACACGCTGGAACCACGTCCTGGACAGACTGGAACCACCTGCCGGAGATGCCTGGACCACCTGCCGAGCACGCCGGAACCACCTGCTCGACTCGCAGGACCCATGTGCCAGACACGCCAAAATGAACTGCCGGCTACACCAGAACCACTTACCGGACACTCCGGAATAACCTGCCCGGCATGCCAGAACCACCTCTCAGAAGTGCCAGAAGCACGTGCTGGACATGCCGGAACAACCTATCGGACAGAACGGAACAACCTGCCGGACACACCAAAATCACCTGCGGGCTACGCCAGAACCACTTGGAGGACTCTCCGGGAAAACCTGCCGGGCATGCTGGAACCACCTCTCAGACGTGCCTGAACCACGTGGCGGACACTCCGCAAACGCATGTCGGGCCGGCCGGAACCACCTCTCAGACGTGCCAGAACCTCATGCCGGACACCCCAGAACCACCTGCTGGACAGACCGGAAACACCTGCCGGACACGCCGGAACCACATGTTCGACTCGCTGGAACCACATTCTGGACATGGCAAAATCACCTGCCGCCTATGCCAGAACCGCTTGGCGAACACTCCGGAATCACCTGTCAGGCATGCCGGAACCACCTCTCAGACCTGCCAGAACCACATGCCAATGACACCGGAAGCACCTGCCGAGCATGCCGGAAGCACCTGCTCGACTCGCCAGAACCACCTGTCGGACACGCCAAAATCACCTGCCGGCTACGCCACAGCCAGTTGGTGAACACTCCGGAAACACCTGCCGGGCTGGCTGGAACCACCTGCCAGCTACGCCAGAACCACTTGGCGGAGACTCCAGAAACACCTGTTGGGCCAGCCGGAACCACCTCTCAGACGTGCCAGAACCATGTGCCTGAGATGCTGGAACCACACCCCGAACAGACCGAAACCACCTGCCAGACCCAACTGAACCACCTGCCGAGCACGCAGGAACAACCTGCTCGCCTCGCCGGAACCACCTGTCGGGCGCAGCGGAAGCACCTGCCGAGCGCGCCGGAGCCACCTGCTCGCCTCGCCGGAACCACCTGCCGGGCCCAGCGGAAGCACCTGCCGGGCGCGCCGGAGCCACCTGCTCGGCTCGCCGGAACCACGTGCCGGGCCCTAACCCTAACCCTAACCCTAACCCTATCCCCAAACCCTAACCCTAACCCTAACCCCTAACCCTAAGCCTAACCCTAAACCCTAACCCAACCGTAACCCTAACCCTAACCCTACCCCTAACCCTAACCCCTAACCCCAAACCCTAAACCCTAACCCTAACCGTAACCCTAACCCTATCCCTAACCCTAACCTGACGGACAGGCTGGAACCAGCTGCTCAACTCGCCGGAACCACCTGCCAGACATGCCAGAACCACCTGCCGAGCACGCCGGAGCCACCTGCTGGACTCACCAGAACCACCTGCCTGACAGGCCAAAATCAACAGCTGGCTATGAGAGAACCACCTGGCAGACAATCCGCAATAACCTGCCAGGCATGCAGGAACCACCTCTCAGACGTAAGAGAACCACGTGCCGGACACGCTGGAACCACGTCCTGGACAGACTGGAACCACCTGCCGGACATGCCTGGACCACCTGCCGAGCACGCCGGAACCACCTGCTCGACTCGCAGGACCCATGTGCCAGACACGCCAAAATGAACTGCCGGCTACACCAGAACCACTTACCGGACACTCCGGAATAACCTGCCCGGCATGCCAGAACCACCTCTCAGAAGTGCCAGAAGCACGTGCTGGACATGCCGGAACAACCTATCGGACAGAACGGAACAACCTGCCGGACACACCAAAATCACCTGCGGGCTACGCCAGAACCACTTGGAGGACTCTCCGGGAAAACCTGCCGGGCATGCTGGAACCACCTCTCAGACGTGCCTGAACCACGTGGCGGACACTCCGGAAACGCATGTCGGGCCGGCCGGAACCACCTCTCAGACGTGCCAGAACCTCATGCCGGACACCCCAGAACCACCTGCTGGACAGACCGGAAACACCTGCCGGACACGCCGGAACCACATGTTCGACTCGCTGGAACCACATTCTGGACATGGCAAAATCACCTGCCGCCTATGCCAGAACCGCTTGGCGAACACTCCGGAATCACCTGTCAGGCATGCCGGAACCACCTCTCAGACCTGCCAGAACCACATGCCAATGACACCGGAAGCACCTGCCGAGCATGCCGGAAGCACCTGCTCGACTCGCCAGAACCACCTGTCGGATACGCCAAAATCACCTGCCGGCTACGCCACAGCCAGTTGGTGAACACTCCGGAAACACCTGCCGGGCTGGCTGGAACCACCTGCCAGTCACGCCAACATCACCTGCCAGCTACGCCAGAACCACTTGGCGGAGACTCCAGAAACACCTGTTGGGCCAGCCGGAACCACCTCTTAGACGTGCCAGAAACATGTGCCTGAGATGCTGGAACCACACCCCGAACAGACCGAAACCACCTGCCAGACCCAACTGAACCACCTGCCGAGCACGCAGGAACAACCTGCTCGCCTCGCCGGAACCACATGCCGGGTGCAGCGGAAGCACCTGCCGAGCGCGCCGGAGCCACCTGCTCGCCTCGCCGGAACCACCTGCCGGGCCCAGCGGAAGCACGTGCCAAGCACGCCGGAGCCACCTGCTCGCCTCGCCGGAACCACCTGCCGGGCCGAGCGGAAGCACCTGCCGAGCGCGACGGAGCCACCTGCTCGCCTCGCCGGAACCACGTGCCGGGCCCTAACCCTAACCCTAACCCTATCCCCAAACCCTAACCCTAACCCTAACCCCTAACCCTAAGCCTAACCCTAAACCCTAACCCAACCGTAACCCTAACCCTAACCCTACCCCTAACCCTAACCCCTAACCCCAAACCCTAAACCCTAACCCTAACTGTAACCCTAACAGTATCCCTAAAACTAACCTGACGGACAGGCTGGAACCAGCTGCTCAACTCGCCGGAACCACCTGCCAGACATGCCAGAACCACCTGCCGAGCACGCCGGAGCCACCTGCTGGACTCACCAGAACCACCTGCCTGACAGGCCAAAATCAACAGCTGGCTAGGAGAGAACCACCTGGCAGACAATCCGCAATAACCTGCCAGGCATGCAGGAACCACCTCTCAGACGTAAGAGAACCACGTGCCGGACACGCTGGAACCACGTCCTGGACAGACTGGAACCACCTGCCGGACATGCCTGGACCACCTGCCGAGCACGCCGGAACCACCTGCTCGACTCGCAGGACCCATGTGCCAGACACGCCAAAATGAACTGCCGGCTACACCAGAACCACTTACCGGACACTCCGGAATAACCTGCCCGGCATGCCAGAACCACCTCTCAGAAGTGCCAGAAGCACGTGCTGGACATGCCGGAACAACCTATCAGACAGAACGGAACAACCTGCCGGACACACCAAAATCACCTGCGGGCTACGCCAGAACCACTTGGAGGACTCTCCGGGAAAACCTGCCGGGCATGCTGGAACCACCTCTCAGACGTGCCTGAACCACGTGGCGGACACTCCGGAAACGCATGTCGGGCCGGCCGGAACCACCTCTCACACGTGCCAGAACCTCATGCCGGACACCCCAGAACCACCTGCTGGACAGACCGGAAACACCTGCCGGACACGCCGGAACCACATGTTCGACTCGCTGGAACCACATTCTGGACATGGCAAAATCACCTGCCGCCTATGCCAGAACCGCTTGGCGAACACTCCGGAATCACCTGTCAGGCATGCCGGAACCACCTCTCAGACCTGCCAGAACCACATGCCAATGACACCGGAAGCACCTGCCGAGCATGCCGGAAGCACCTGCTCGACTCGCCAGAACCACCTGTCGGACACGCCAAAATCACCTGCCGGCTACGCCACAGCCAGTTGGTGAACACTCCGGAAACACCTGCCGGGCTGGCTGGAACCACCTGCCAGCTACGCCAGAACCACTTGGCGGAGACTCCAGAAACACCTGTTGGGCCAGCCGGAACCACCTCTCAGACGTGCCAGAACCATGTGCCTGAGATGCTGGAACCACACCCCGAACAGACCGAAACCACCTGCCAGACCCAACTGAACCACCTGCCGAGCACGCAGGAACAACCTGCTCGCCTCGCCGGAACCACCTGTCGGGCGCAGCGGAAGCACCTGCCGAGCGCGCCGGAGCCACCTGCTCGCCTCGCCGGAACCACCTGCCGGGCCCAGCGGAAGCACCTGCCGGGCGCGCCGGAGCCACCTGCTCGGCTCGCCGGAACCACGTGCCGGGCCCTAACCCTAACCCTAACCCTAACCCTATCCCCAAACCCTAACCCTAACCCTAACCCCTAACCCTAAGCCTAACCCTAAACCCTAACCCAACCGTAACCCTAACCCTAACCCTACCCCTAACCCTAACCCCTAACCCCAAACCCTAAACCCTAACCCTAACCGTAACCCTAACCCTATCCCTAACCCTAACCTGACGGACAGGCTGGAACCAGCTGCTCAACTCGCCGGAACCACCTGCCAGACATGCCAGAACCACCTGCCGAGCACGCCGGAGCCACCTGCTGGACTCACCAGAACCACCTGCCTGACAGGCCAAAATCAACAGCTGGCTATGAGAGAACCACCTGGCAGACAATCCGCAATAACCTGCCAGGCATGCAGGAACCACCTCTCAGACGTAAGAGAACCACGTGCCGGACACGCTGGAACCACGTCCTGGACAGACTGGAACCACCTGCCGGACATGCCTGGACCACCTGCCGAGCACGCCGGAACCACCTGCTCGACTCGCAGGACCCATGTGCCAGACACGCCAAAATGAACTGCCGGCTACACCAGAACCACTTACCGGACACTCCGGAATAACCTGCCCGGCATGCCAGAACCACCTCTCAGAAGTGCCAGAAGCACGTGCTGGACATGCCGGAACAACCTATCGGACAGAAAGGAACAACCTGCCGGACACACCAAAATCACCTGCGGGCTACGCCAGAACCACTTGGAGGACTCTCCGGGAAAACCTGCCGGGCATGCTGGAACCACCTCTCAGACGTGCCTGAACCACGTGGCGGACACTCCGCAAACGCATGTCGGGCCGGCCGGAACCACCTCTCAGACGTGCCAGAACCTCATGCCGGACACCCCAGAACCACCTGCTGGACAGACCGGAAACACCTGCCGGACACGCCGGAACCACATGTTCGACTCGCTGGAACCACATTCTGGACATGGCAAAATCACCTGCCGCCTATGCCAGAACCGCTTGGCGAACACTCCGGAATCACCTGTCAGGCATGCCGGAACCACCTCTCAGACCTGCCAGAACCACATGCCAATGACACCGGAAGCACCTGCCGAGCATGCCGGAAGCACCTGCTCGACTCGCCAGAACCACCTGTCGGATACGCCAAAATCACCTGCCGGCTACGCCACAGCCAGTTGGTGAACACTCCGGAAACACCTGCCGGGCTGGCTGGAACCACCTGCCAGTCACGCCAACATCACCTGCCAGCTACGCCAGAACCACTTGGCGGAGACTCCAGAAACACCTGTTGGGCCAGCCGGAACCACCTCTTAGACGTGCCAGAAACATGTGCCTGAGATGCTGGAACCACACCCCGAACAGACCGAAACCACCTGCCAGACCCAACTGAACCACCTGCCGAGCACGCAGGAACAACCTGCTCGCCTCGCCGGAACCACCTGCCGGGTGCAGCGGAAGCACCTGCCGAGCGCGCCGGAGCCACCTGCTCGCCTCGCCGGAACCACCTGCCGGGCCCAGCGGAAGCACGTGCCAAGCACGCCGGAGCCACCTGCTCGCCTCGCCGGAACCACCTGCCGGGCCGAGCGGAAGCACCTGCCGAGCGCGCCGGAGCCACCTGCTCGCCTCGCCGGAACCACGTGCCGGGCCCTAACCCTAACCCTAACCCTATCCCCAAACCCTAACCCTAACCCTAACCCCTAACCCTAAGCCTAACCCTAAACCCTAACCCAACCGTAACCCTAACCCTAACCCTACCCCTAACCCTAACCCCTAACCCCAAACCCTAAACCCTAACCCTAACTGTAACCCTAACAGTATCCCTAACCCTAACCTGACGGACAGGCTGGAACCAGCTGCTCAACTCGCCGGAACCACCTGCCAGACATGCCAGAACCACCTGCCGAGCACGCCGGAGCCACCTGCTGGACTCACCAGAACCACCTGCCTGACAGGCCAAAATCAACAGCTGGCTAGGAGAGAACCACCTGGCAGACAATCCGCAATAACCTGCCAGGCATGCAGGAACCACCTCTCAGACGTAAGAGAACCACGTGCCGGACACGCTGGAACCACGTCCTGGACAGACTGGAACCACCTGCCGGACATGCCTGGACCACCTGCCGAGCACGCCGGAACCACCTGCTCGACTCGCAGGACCCATGTGCCAGACACGCCAAAATGAACTGCCGGCTACACCAGAACCACTTACCGGACACTCCGGAATAACCTGCCCGGCATGCCAGAACCACCTCTCAGAAGTGCCAGAAGCACGTGCTGGACATGCCGGAACAACCTATCGGACAGAACGGAACAACCTGCCGGACACACCAAAATCACCTGCGGGCTACGCCAGAACCACTTGGAGGACTCTCCGGGAAAACCTGCCGGGCATGCTGGAACCACCTCTCAGACGTGCCTGAACCACGTGGCGGACACTCCGGAAACGCATGTCGGGCCGGCCGGAACCACCTCTCACACGTGCCAGAACCTCATGCCGGACACCCCAGAACCACCTGCTGGACAGACCGGAAACACCTGCCGGACACGCCGGAACCACATGTTCGACTCGCTGGAACCACATTCTGGACATGGCAAAATCACCTGCCGCCTATGCCAGAACCGCTTGGCGAACACTCCGGAATCACCTGTCAGGCATGCCGGAACCACCTCTCAGACCTGCCAGAACCACATGCCAATGACACCGGAAGCACCTGCCGAGCATGCCGGAAGCACCTGCTCGACTCGCCAGAACCACCTGTCGGACACGCCAAAATCACCTGCCGGCTACGCCACAGCCAGTTGGTGAACACTCCGGAAACACCTGCCGGGCTGGCTGGAACCACCTGCCAGCTACGCCAGAACCACTTGGCGGAGACTCCAGAAACACCTGTTGGGCCAGCCGGAACCACCTCTCAGACGTGCCAGAACCATGTGCCTGAGATGCTGGAACCACACCCCGAACAGACCGAAACCACCTGCCAGACCCAACTGAACCACCTGCCGAGCACGCAGGAACAACCTGCTCGCCTCGCCGGAACCACCTGTCGGGCGCAGCGGAAGCACCTGCCGAGCGCGCCGGAGCCACCTGCTCGCCTCGCCGGAACCACCTGCCGGGCCCAGCGGAAGCACCTGCCGGGCGCGCAGGAGCCACCTGCTCGGCTCGCCGGAACCACGTGCCGGGCCCTAACCCTAACCCTAACCCTAACCCTATCCCCAAACCCTAACCCTAACCCTAACCCCTAACCCTAAGCCTAACCCTAAACCCTAACCCAACCGTAACCCTAACCCTAACCCTACCCCTAACCCTAACCCCTAACCCCAAACCCTAAACCCTAACCCTAACCGTAACCCTAACCCTATCCCTAACCCTAACCTGACGGACAGGCTGGAACCAGCTGCTCAACTCGCCGGAACCACCTGCCAGACATGCCAGAACCACCTGCCGAGCACGCCGGAGCCACCTGCTGGACTCACCAGAACCACCTGCCTGACAGGCCAAAATCAACAGCTGGCTATGAGAGAACCACCTGGCAGACAATCCGCAATAACCTGCCAGGCATGCAGGAACCACCTCTCAGACGTAAGAGAACCACGTGCCGGACACGCTGGAACCACGTCCTGGACAGACTGGAACCACCTGCCGGACATGCCTGGACCACCTGCCGAGCACGCCGGAACCACCTGCTCGACTCGCAGGACCCATGTGCCAGACACGCCAAAATGAACTGCCGGCTACACCAGAACCACTTACCGGACACTCCGGAATAACCTGCCCGGCATGCCAGAACCACCTCTCAGAAGTGCCAGAAGCACGTGCTGGACATGCCGGAACAACCTATCGGACAGAACGGAACAACCTGCCGGACACACCAAAATCACCTGCGGGCTACGCCAGAACCACTTGGAGGACTCTCCGGGAAAACCTGCCGGGCATGCTGGAACCACCTCTCAGACGTGCCTGAACCACGTGGCGGACACTCCGCAAACGCATGTCGGGCCGGCCGGAACCACCTCTCAGACGTGCCAGAACCTCATGCCGGACACCCCAGAACCACCTGCTGGACAGACCGGAAACACCTGCCGGACACGCCGGAACCACATGTTCGACTCGCTGGAACCACATTCTGGACATGGCAAAATCACCTGCCGCCTATGCCAGAACCGCTTGGCGAACACTCCGGAATCACCTGTCAGGCATGCCGGAACCACCTCTCAGACCTGCCAGAACCACATGCCAATGACACCGGAAGCACCTGCCGAGCATGCCGGAAGCACCTGCTCGACTCGCCAGAACCACCTGTCGGATACGCCAAAATCACCTGCCGGCTACGCCACAGCCAGTTGGTGAACACTCCGGAAACACCTGCCGGGCTGGCTGGAACCACCTGCCAGTCACGCCAACATCACCTGCCAGCTACGCCAGAACCACTTGGCGGAGACTCCAGAAACACCTGTTGGGCCAGCCGGAACCACCTCTTAGACGTGCCAGAAACATGTGCCTGAGATGCTGGAACCACACCCCGAACAGACCGAAAGCACCTGCCAGACCCAACTGAACCACCTGCCGAGCACGCAGGAACAACCTGCTCGCCTCGCCGGAACCACCTGCCGGGTGCAGCGGAAGCACCTGCCGAGCGCGCCGGAGCCACCTGCTCGCCTCGCCGGAACCACCTGCCCGGCGCGCCGGAGCCACCTGCTCGCCTCGCCGGAACCACCTGCCAGGCCCAGCAGAAGCACCTGCCGGGCGCGCCGGAGCCACCTGCTCGCCTCGCCGGAACCACCTGCCGGTTGCAGCGGAAGCACCTGCCGAGCGCGCCGGAGCCACCTGCTCGCCTCGCCGGAACCACCTGCCGGGTGCAGCGGAAGCACCTGCCGAGCGCGCCGGAGCCACCTGCTCGCCTCGCCGGAACCACCTGCCGGGCCCAGCGGAAGCACGTGCCAAGCACGCCGGAGCCACCTGCTCGCCTCGCCGGAACCACCTGCCGGGCCGAGCGGAAGCACCTGCCGAGCGCGCCGGAGCCACCTGCTCGCCTCGCCGGAACCACGTGTCGGGCCCTAACCCTAACCCTAACCCTATCCCCAAACCCTAACCCTAACCCTAACCCCTAACCCTAAGCCTAACCCTAAACCCTACCCCAACCGTAACCCTAACCCTAACCCTACCCCTAACCCTAACCCCTAACCCCAAACCCTAAACCCTAACCCTAACTGTAACCCTAACAGTATCCCTAACCCTAACCTGACGGACAGGCTGGAACCAGCTGCTCAACTCGCCGGAACCACCTGCCAGACATGCCAGAACCACCTGCCGAGCACGCCGGAGCCACCTGCTGGACTCACCAGAACCACCTGCCTGACAGGCCAAAATCAACAGCTGGCTATGAGAGAACCACCTGGCAGACAATCCGCAATAACCTGCCAGGCATGCAGGAACCACCTCTCAGACGTAAGAGAACCACGTGCCGGACACGCTGGAACCACGTCCTGGACAGACTGGAACCACCTGCCGGACATGCCTGGACCACCTGCCGAGCACGCCGGAACCACCTGCTCGACTCGCAGGACCCATGTGCCAGACACGCCAAAATGAACTGCCGGCTACACCAGAACCACTTACCGGACACTCCGGAATAACCTGCCCGGCATGCCAGAACCACCTCTCAGAAGTGCCAGAAGCACGTGCTGGACATGCCGGAACAACCTATCGGACAGAACGGAACAACCTGCCGGACACACCAAAATCACCTGCGGGCTACGCCAGAACCACTTGGAGGACTCTCCGGGAAAACCTGCCGGGCATGCTGGAACCACCTCTCAGACGTGCCTGAACCACGTGGCGGACACTCCGGAAACGCATGTCGGGCCGGCCGGAACCACCTCTCACACGTGCCAGAACCTCATGCCGGACACCCCAGAACCACCTGCTGGACAGACCGGAAACACCTGCCGGACACGCCGGAACCACATGTTCGACTCGCTGGAACCACATTCTGGACATGGCAAAATCACCTGCCGCCTATGCCAGAACCGCTTGGCGAACACTCCGGAATCACCTGTCAGGCATGCCGGAACCACCTCTCAGACCTGCCAGAACCACATGCCAATGACACCGGAAGCACCTGCCGAGCATGCCGGAAGCACCTGCTCGACTCGCCAGAACCACCTGTCGGACACGCCAAAATCACCTGCCGGCTACGCCACAGCCAGTTGGTGAACACTCCGGAAACACCTGCCGGGCTGGCTGGAACCACCTGCCAGCTACGCCAGAACCACTTGGCGGAGACTCCAGAAACACCTGTTGGGCCAGCCGGAACCACCTCTCAGACGTGCCAGAACCATGTGCCTGAGATGCTGGAACCACACCCCGAACAGACCGAAACCACCTGCCAGACCCAACTGAACCACCTGCCGAGCACGCAGGAACAACCTGCTCGCCTCGCCGGAACCACCTGTCGGGCGCAGCGGAAGCACCTGCCGAGCGCGCCGGAGCCACCTGCTCGCCTCGCCGGAACCACCTGCCGGGCCCAGCGGAAGCACCTGCCGGGCGCGCCGGAGCCACCTGCTCGGCTCGCCGGAACCACGTGCCGGGCCCTAACCCTAACCCTAACCCTAACCCTATCCCCAAACCCTAACCCTAACCCTAACCCCTAACCCTAAGCCTAACCCTAAACCCTAACCCAACCGTAACCCTAACCCTAACCCTACCCCTAACCCTAACCCCTAACCCCAAACCCTAAACCCTAACCCTAACCGTAACCCTAACCCTATCCCTAACCCTAACCTGACGGACAGGCTGGAACCAGCTGCTCAACTCGCCGGAACCACCTGCCACACATGCCAGAACCACCTGCCGAGCACGCCGGAGCCACCTGCTGGACTCACCAGAACCACCTGCCTGACAGGCCAAAATCAACAGCTGGCTATGAGAGAACCACCTGGCAGACAATCCGCAATAACCTGCCAGGCATGCAGGAACCACCTCTCAGACGTAAGAGAACCACGTGCCGGACACGCTGGAACCACGTCCTGGACAGACTGGAACCACCTGCCGGACATGCCTGGACCACCTGCCGAGCACGCCGGAACCACCTGCTCGACTCGCAGGACCCATGTGCCAGACACGCCAAAATGAACTGCCGGCTACACCAGAACCACTTACCGGACACTCCGGAATAACCTGCCCGGCATGCCAGAACCACCTCTCAGAAGTGCCAGAAGCACGTGCTGGACATGCCGGAACAACCTATCGGACAGAACGGAACAACCTGCCGGACACACCAAAATCACCTGCGGGCTACGCCAGAACCACTTGGAGGACTCTCCGGGAAAACCTGCCGGGCATGCTGGAACCACCTCTCAGACGTGCCTGAACCACGTGGCGGACACTCCGGAAACGTATGTCGGGCCGGCCGGAACCACCTCTCAGACGTGCCAGAACCTCATGCCGGACACCCCAGAACCACCTGCTGGACAGACCGGAAACACCTGCCGGACACGCCGGAACCACATGTTCGACTCGCTGGAACCACATTCTGGACATGGCAAAATCACCTGCCGCCTATGCCAGAACCGCTTGGCGAACACTCCGGAATCACCTGTCAGGCATGCCGGAACCACCTCTCAGACCTGCCAGAACCACATGCCAATGACACCGGAAGCACCTGCCGAGCATGCCGGAAGCACCTGCTCGACTCGCCAGAACCACCTGTCGGACACGCCAAAATCACCTGCCGGCTACGCCACAGCCAGTTGGTGAACACTCCGGAAACACCTGCCGGGCTGGCTGGAACCACCTGCCAGCTACGCCAGAACCACTTGGCGGAGACTCCAGAAACACCTGTTGGGCCAGCCGGAACCACCTCTCAGACGTGCCAGAACCATGTGCCTGAGATGCTGGAACCACACCCCGAACAGACCGAAACCACCTGCCAGACCCAACTGAACCACGTGCCGAGCACGCAGGAACAACCTGCTCGCCTCGCCGGAACCACCTGTCGGGCGCAGCGGAAGCACCTGCCGAGCGCGCCGGAGCCACCTGCTCGCCTCGCCGGAACCACCTGCCGGGCCCAGCGGAAGCACCTGCCGGGCGCGCCGGAGCCACCTGCTCGGCTCGCCGGAACCACCTGCCGGGCCCTAAACCTAACCCAAACCCTAACCCTATCCCCAAACCCTAACCCTAACCCTAACCCCTAACCCTAAGCCTAACCCTAAACCCTAACCCAAGCGTAACCCTAACCCTAACCCTACCCCTAACCCTAACCCCTAACCCCAAACCCTAAACCCTAACCCTAACCGTAACCCTAACCATATCCCTAACCCTAACCTGACGGACAGGCTGGAACCAGCTGCTCAACTCGCCGGAACCACCTGCCAGACATGCCAGAACCACCTGCCGAGCACGCCGGAGCCACCTGCTGGACTCACCACAACCACCTGCCTGACAGGCCAAAATCAACAGCTGGCTATGAGAGAACCACCTGGCAGACAATCCGCAATAACCTGCCAGGCATGCAGGAACCACCTCTCAGACGTAAGAGAACCACGTGCCGGACACGCTGGAACCACGTCCTGGACAGACTGGAACCACCTGCCGGACATGCCTGGACCACCTGCCGAGCACGCCGGAACCACCTGCTCGACTCGCAGGACCCATGTGCCAGACACGCCAAAATGAACTGCCGGCTACACCAGAACCACTTACCGGACACTCCGGAATAACCTGCCCGGCATGCCAGAACCACCTCTCAGAAGTGCCAGAAGCACGTGCTGGACATGCCGGAACATCCTATCGGACAGAACGGAACAACCTGCCGGACACACCAAAATCACCTGCGGGCTACGCCAGAACCACTTGGAGGACTCTCCGGGAAAACCTGCCGGGCATGCTGGAACCACCTCTCAGACGTGCCTGAACCACGTGGCGGACACTCCGGAAACGCATGTCGGGCCGGCCGGAACCACCTCTCAGACGTGCCAGAACCTCATGCCGGACACCCCAGAACCACCTGCTGGACAGACCGGAAACACCTGCCGGACACGCCGGAACCACATGTTCGACTCGCGGGAACCACATTCTGGACATGGCAAAATCACCTGCCGCCTATGCCAGAACCGCTTGGCGAACACTCCGGAATCACCTGTCAGGCATGCCGGAACCACCTCTCAGACCTGCCAGAACCACATGCCAATGACACCGGAAGCACCTGCCGAGCATGCCGGAAGCACCTGCTCGACTCGCCAGAACCACCTGTCGGACACGCCAAAATCACCTGCCGGCTACGCCACAGCCAGTTGGTGAACACTCCGGAAACACCTGCCGGGCTGGCTGGAACCACCTGCCAGTCACGCCAACATCACCTGCCAGCTACGCCAGAACCACTTGGCGGAGACTCCAGAAACACCTGTTGGGCCAGCCGGAACCACCTCTCAGACGTGCCAGAACCATGTGCCTGAGATGCTGGAACCACACCCCGAACAGACCGAAACCACCTGCCAGACCCAACTGAACCACCTGCCGAGCACGCAGGAACAACCTGCTCGCCTCGCCGGAACCACCTGCCGGGCGCAGCGGAAGCACCTGCCGAGAGCGCCGGAGCCACATGCTCGCCTCGCCGGAAACACCAGCCGGGCCCAGCGGAAGCACCTGCCGAGCGCGCCGGAGCCACCTGCTCGCCTCGCCGGAACCACCTGCCCGGCGCGCCGGAGCCACCTGCTCGCCTAGCCGGAACCACCTGCCGGGCGCAGCGGAAGCACCTGCCGGGCGCGCCGGAGCCACCTGCTCGGCTCGCCGGAACCACCTGCCGGGCCCTAACCCTAACCCTAACCCTAACCCTATCCCCAAACCCTAACCCTAACCCTAACCCCTAACCCTAAGCCTAACCCTAAACCCTAACCCAACCGTAACCCTAACCCTAACCCTACCCCTAACCCTAACCCCTAACCCCAAACCCTAAACCCTAACCCTAACCGTAACCCTAACCCTATCCCTAACCCTAACCTGACGGACAGGCTGGAACCAGCTGCTCAACTCGCCGGAACCACCTGCCAGACATGCCAGAACCACCTGCCGAGCACGCCGGAACCACCTGCTCGACTCGCCAGAACCACCTGTCGGACACGCCAAAATCACCTGCCGGCTACGCCACAGCCAGTTGGTGAACACTCCGGAAACACCTGCCGGGCTGGCTGGAACCACCTGCCAGTCACGCCAACATCACCTGCCAGCTACGCCAGAACCACTTGGCGGAGACTCCAGAAACACCTGTTGGGCCAGCCGGAAACACCTCTCAGACGTGCCAGCACCATGTGCCTGAGATGCTGGAACCACACCCCGAACAGACCGAAACCACCTGCCAGAACCAACTGAACCACCTGCCGAGGACGCCGGAACCACCTGCTCGACTCGCAGGACCCATGTGCCAGACACGCCAAAATGAACTGCCGGCTACACCAGAACCACTTACCGGACACTCCGGAATAACCTTCCCGGCATGCCAGAACCACCTCTCAGAAGTGCCAGAAGCACGTGCTGGACATGCCGGAACATCCTATCGGACAGAACGGAACAACCTGCCGGACACACCAAAATCACCTGCGGGCTATGCCAGAACCACTTGGAGGACTCTCCGGGAAAACCTGCCGGGCATGCTGGAACCACCTCTCAGACGTGCCTGAACCACGTGGCGGACACTCCGGAAACGCATGTCGGGCCGGCCGGAACCACCTCTCACACGTGCCAGAACCTCATGCCGGACACCCCAGAACCACCTGCTGGACAGACCGGAAACACCTGCCGGACACGCCGGAACCACATGTTCGACTCGCGGGAACCACATTCTGGACATGGCAAAATCACCTGCCGCCTATGCCAGAACCGCTTGGCGAACACTCCGGAATCACCTGTCAGGCATGCCGGAACCACCTCTCAGACCTGCCAGAACCACATGCCAATGACACCGGAAGCACCTGCCGAGCATGCCGGAAGCACCTGCTCGACTCGCCAGAACCACCTGTCGGACACGCCAAAATCACCTGCCGGCTACGCCACAGCCAGTTGGTGAACACTCGGGAAACACCTGCCGGGCTGGCTGGAACCACCTGCCAGTCACGCCAACATCACCTGCCAGCTCCGCCAGAACCACTTGGCGGAGACTCCAGAAACACCTGTTGGGCCAGCCGGAACCACCTCTCAGACGTGCCAGAACCATGTGCCTGAGATGCTGGAACCACACCCCGAACAGACCGAAACCACCTGCCAGAACCAACTGAACCACCTGCCGAGGACGCCGGAACCACCTGCTCGACTCGCAGGACCCATGTGCCAGACACGCCAAAATGAACTGCCGGCTACACCAGAACCACTTACCGGACACTCCGGAATAACCTGCCCGGCATGCCAGAACCACCTCTCAGAAGTGCCAGAAGCACGTGCTGGACATGCCGGAACATCCTATCGGACAGAACGGAACAACCTGCCGGACACACCAAAATCACCTGCGGGCTACGCCAGAACCACTTGGAGGACTCTCCGGGAAAACCTGCCGGGCATGCTGGAACCACCTCTCAGACGTGCCTGAACCACGTGGCGGACACTCCGGAAACGCATGTCGGGCCGGCCGGAACCACCTCTCAGACGTGCCAGAACCTCATGCCGGACACCCCAGAACCACCTGCTGGACAGACCGGAAACACCTGCCGGACACGCCGGAACCACATGTTCGACTCGCTGGAACCACATTCTGGACATGGCAAAATCACCTGCCGCCTATGCCAGAACCGCTTGGCGAACACTCCGGAATCACCTGTCAGGCATGCCGGAACCACCTCTCAGACCTGCCAGAACCACATGCCAATGACACCGGAAGCACCTGCCGAGCATGCCGGAAGCACCTGCTCGACTCGCCAGAACCACCTGTCGGACACGCCAAAATCACCTGCCGGCTACGCCACAGCCAGTTGGTGAACACTCGGGAAACACCTGCCGGGCTGGCTGGAACCACCTGCCAGTCACGCCAACATCACCTGCCAGCTACGCCAGAACCACTTGGCGGAGACTCCAGAAACACCTGTTGGGCCAGCCGGAAACACCTCTCAGACGTGCCAGAACCATGTGCCTGAGATGCTGGAACCACACCCCGAACAGACCGAAACCACCTGCCAGAACCAACTGAACCACCTGCCGAGCACGCCGGAACCACCTGCTCGACTCGCAGGACCCATGTGCCAGACACGCCAAAATGAACTGCCGGCTACACCAGAACCACTTACCGGACACTCCGGAATAACCTGCCCGGCATGCCAGAACCACCTCTCAGAAGTGCCAGAAGCACGTGCTGGACATGCCGGAACATCCTATCGGACAGAACGGAACAACCTGCCGGACACACCAAAATCACCTGCGGGCTACGCCAGAACCACTTGGAGGACTCTCCGGGAAAACCTGCCGGGCATGCTGGAACCACCTCTCAGACGTGCCTGAACCACGTGGCGGACACTCCGGAAACGCATGTCGGGCCGGCCGGAACCACCTCTCTGACGTGCCAGAACCTCATGCCGGACACCCCAGAACCACCTGCTGGACAGACCGGAAACACCTGCCGGACACGCCGGAACCACATGTTCGACTCGCTGGAACCACATTCTGGACATGGCAAAATCACCTGCCGCCTATGCCAGAACCGCTTGGCGAACACTCCGGAATCATCTGTCAGGCATGCCGGAACCACCTCTCAGACCTGCCAGAACCACATGCCAATGACACCGGAAGCACCTGCCGAGCATGCCGGAAGCACCTGCTCGACTCGCCAGAACCACCTGTCGGACACGCCAAAATCACCTGCCGGCTACGCCACAGCCAGTTGGTGAACACTCCGGAAACACCTGCCGGGCTGGCTGGAACCACCTGCCAGTCACGCCAACATCACCTGCCAGCTCCGCCAGAACCACTTGGCGGAGACTCCAGAAACACCTGTTGGGCCAGCCGGAACCACCTCTCAGACGTGCCAGAACCATGTGCCTGAGATGCTGGAACCACACCCCGAACAGACCGAAACCACCTGCCAGACCCAACTGAACCACCTGCCGAGCACGCAGGAACAACCTGCTCGCCTCGCCGGAACCACCTGCCGGGCGCAGCGGAAGCACCTGCCGAGCGCGCCGGAGCCACCTGCTCGCCTCGCCGGAAACACCAGCCGGGCCCAGCGGAAGCACCTGCCGAGCGCGCCGGAGCCACCTGCTCGCCTCGCCGGAACCACCTGCCCGGCGCGCCGGAGCCACCTGCTCGCCTCGCCGGAACCACCTGCCGGGCGCAGCGGAAGCACCTTCCGGGCGCGCCGGAGCCACCTGCTCGGCTCGCCGGAACCACCTGCCGGGCCCTAACCCTAACCCTAACCCTAACCCTATCCCCAAACCCTAACCCTAACCCTAACCCCTAACCCTAAGCCTAACCCTAAACCCTAACCCAACCGTAACCCTAACCCTAACCCTACCCCTAACCCTAACCCCTAACCCCAAACCCTAAACCCTAACCCTAACCGTAACCCTAACCCTATCCCTAACCCTAACCTGACGGACAGGCTGGAACCAGCTGCTCAACTCGCCGGAACCACCTGCCACACATGCCAGAACCACCTGCCGAGCACGCCGGAGCCACCTGCTGGACTCACCAGAACCACCTGCCTGACAGGCCAAAATCAACAGCTGGCTATGAGAGAACCACCTGGCAGACAATCCGCAATAACCTGCCAGGCATGCAGGAACCACCTCTCAGACGTAAGAGAACCACGTGCCGGACACGCTGGAACCACGTCCTGGACAGACTGGAACCACCTGCCGGACATGCCTGGACCACCTGCCGAGCACGCCGGAACCACCTGCTCGACTCGCCGTACCCATGTGCCAGACACGCCAAAATGAACTGCCGGCTACACCAGAACCACTTACCGGACACTCCGGAATAACCTGCCCGGCATGCCAGAACCACCTCTCAGAAGTGCCAGAAGCACGTGCTGGACATGCCGGAACAACCTATCGGACAGAACGGAACAACCTGCCGGACACACCAAAATCACCTGCGGGCTTCGCCAGAACCACTTGGAGGACTCTCCGGGAAAACCTGCCGGGCATGCTGGAACCACCTCTCAGACGTGCCTGAACCACGTGGCGGACACTCCGCAAACGCATGTCGGGCCGGCCGGAACCACCTCTCACACGTGCCAGAACCTCATGCCGGACACCCCAGAACCACCTGCTGGACAGACCGGAAACACCTGCCGGACACGCCGGAACCACATTTTCGACTCGCTGGAACCACATTCTGGACATGGCAAAATCACCTGCCGCCTATGCCAGAACCGCTTGGCGAACACTCCGGAATCACCTGTCAGGCATGCCGGAACCACCTCTCAGACCTGCCAGAACCACATGCCAATGACACCGGAAGCACCTGCCGAGCATGCCGGAAGCACCTGCTCGACTCGCCAGAACCACCTGTCGGACACGCCAAAATCACCTGCCGGCTACGCCACAGCCAGTTGGTGAACACTCCGGAAACACCTGCCGGGCTGGCTGGAACCACCTGCCAGTCACGCCAACATCACCTGCCAGCTACGCCAGAACCACTTGGCGGAGACTCCAGAAACACCTGTTGGGCCAGCCGGAAACACCTCTCAGACGTGCCAGAACCATGTGCCTGAGATGCTGGAACCACACCCCGAACAGACCGAAACCACCTGCCAGAACCAACTGAACCACCTGCCGAGCACGCCGGAACCACCTGCTCGACTCGCAGGACCCATGTGCCAGACACGCCAAAATGAACTGCCGGCTACACCAGAACCACTTACCGGACACTCCGGAATAACCTGCCCGGCATGCCAGAACCACCTCTCAGAAGTGCCAGAAGCACGTGCTGGACATGCCGGAACATCCTATCGGACAGAACGGAACAACCTGCCGGACACACCAAAATCACCTGCGGGCTACGCCAGAACCACTTGGAGGACTCTCCGGGAAAACCTGCCGGGCATGCTGGAACCACCTCTCAGACGTGCCTGAACCACGTGGCGGACACTCCGGAAACGCATGTCGGGCCGGCCGGAACCACCTCTCTGACGTGCCAGAACCTCATGCCGGACACCCCAGAACCACCTGCTGGACAGACCGGAAACACCTGCCGGACACGCCGGAACCACATGTTCGACTCGCTGGAACCACATTCTGGACATGGCAAAATCACCTGCCGCCTATGCCAGAACCGCTTGGCGAACACTCCGGAATCATCTGTCAGGCATGCCGGAACCACCTCTCAGACCTGCCAGAACCACATGCCAATGACACCGGAAGCACCTGCCGAGCATGCCGGAAGCACCTGCTCGACTCGCCAGAACCACCTGTCGGACACGCCAAAATCACCTGCCGGCTACGCCACAGCCAGTTGGTGAACACTCCGGAAACACCTGCCGGGCTGGCTGGAACCACCTGCCAGTCACGCCAACATCACCTGCCAGCTCCGCCAGAACCACTTGGCGGAGACTCCAGAAACACCTGTTGGGCCAGCCGGAACCACCTCTCAGACGTGCCAGAACCATGTGCCTGAGATGCTGGAACCACACCCCGAACAGACCGAAACCACCTGCCAGACCCAACTGAACCACCTGCCGAGCACGCAGGAACAACCTGCTCGCCTCGCCGGAACCACCTGCCGGGCGCAGAGGAAGCACCTGCCGAGCGCGCCGGAGCCACCTGCTCGCCTCGCCGGAAACACCAGCCGGGCCCAGCGGAAGCACCTGCCGAGCGCGCCGGAGCCACCTGCTCGCCTCGCCGGAACCACCTGCCCGGCGCGCCGGAGCCACCTGCTCGCCTCGCCGGAACCACCTGCCGGGCGCAGCGGAAGCACCTTCCGGGCGCGCCGGAGCCACCTGCTCGGCTCGCCGGAACCACCTGCCGGGCCCTAACCCTAACCCTAACCCTAACCCTATCCCCAAACCCTAACCCTAACCCTAACCCCTAACCCTAAGCCTAACCCTAAACCCTAACCCAACCGTAACCCTAACCCTAACCCTACCCCTAACCCTAACCCCTAACCCCAAACCCTAAACCCTAACCCTAACCGTAACCCTAACCCTATCCCTAACCCTAACCTGACGGACAGGCTGGAACCAGCTGCTCAACTCGCCGGAACCACCTGCCACACATGCCAGAACCACCTGCCGAGCACGCCGGAGCCACCTGCTGGACTCACCAGAACCACCTGCCTGACAGGCCAAAATCAACAGCTGGCTAGGAGAGAACCACCTGGCAGACAATCCGCAATAACCTGCCAGGCATGCAGGAACCACCTCTCAGACGTAAGAGAACCACGTGCCGGACACGCTGGAACCACGTCCTGGACAGACTGGAACCACCTGCCGGACATGCCTGGACCACCTGCCGAGCACGCCGGAACCACCTGCTCGACTCGCAGGACCCATGTGCCAGACACGCCAAAATGAACTGCCGGCTACACCAGAACCACTTACCGGACACTCCGGAATAACCTGCCCGGCATGCCAGAACCACCTCTCAGAAGTGCCAGAAGCACGTGCTGGACATGCCGGAACAACCTATCGGACAGAACGGAACAACCTGCCGGACACACCAAAATCACCTGCGGGCTACGCCAGAACCACTTGGAGGACTCTCCGGGAAAACCTGCCGGGCATGCTGGAACCACCTCTCAGACGTGCCTGAACCACGTGGCGGACACTCCGGAAACGCATGTCGGGCCGGCCGGAACCACCTCTCACACGTGCCAGAACCTCATGCCGGACACCCCAGAACCACCTGCTGGACAGACCGGAAACACCTGCCGGACACGCCGGAACCACATTTTCGACTCGCTGGAACCACATTCTGGACATGGCAAAATCACCTGCCGCCTATGCCAGAACCGCTTGGCGAACACTCCGGAATCACCTGTCAGGCATGCCGGAACCACCTCTCAGACCTGCCAGAACCACATGCCAATGACACCGGAAGCACCTGCCGAGCATGCCGGAAGCACCTGCTCGACTCGCCAGAACCACCTGTCGGACACGCCAAAATCACCTGCCGGCTACGCCACAGCCAGTTGGTGAACACTCCGGAAACACCTGCCGGGCTGGCTGGAACCACCTGCCAGTCACGCCAACATCACCTGCCAGCTACGCCAGAACCACTTGGCGGAGACTCCAGAAACACCTGTTGGGCCAGCCGGAACCACCTCTCAGACGTGCCAGAACCATGTGCCTGAGATGCTGGAACCACACCCCGAACAGACCGAAACCACCTGCCAGACCCAACTGAACCACCTGCCAAGCACGCAGGAACAACCTGCTCGCCTCGCCGGAACCACCTGCCGGGCGCAGCGGAAGCACCTGCCGGGCGCGCCGGAGCCACCTGCTCGGCTCGCCGGAACCACCTGCCGGGCCCTAACCCTAACCCTAACCCTAACCATATCCCCAAACCCTAACCCTAACCCTAACCCCTAACCCTAAGCCTAACCCTAAACCCTAACCCAACCGTAACCCTAACCCTAACCCTACCCCTAACCCTAACCCCTAACCCCAAACCCTAAACCCTAACCCTAACCGTAACCCTAACCCTATCCCTAACCCTAACCTGACGGACAGGCTGGAACCAGCTGCTCAACTCGCCGGAACCACCTGCCACACATGCCAGAACCACCTGCCGAGCACGCCGGAGCCACCTGCTGGACTCACCAGAACCACCTGCCTGACAGGCCAAAATCAACAGCTGGCTATGAGAGAACCACCTGGCAGACAATCCGCAATAACCTGCCAGGCATGCAGGAACCACCTCTCAGACGTAAGAGAACCACGTGCCGGACACGCTGGAACCACGTCCTGGACAGACTGGAACCACCTGCCGGACATGCCTGGACCACCTACCGAGCACGCCGGAACCACCTGCTCGACTCGCCGTACCCATGTGCCAGACACGCCAAAATGAACTGCCGGCTACACCAGAACCACTTACCGGACACTCCGGAATAACCTGCCCGGCATGCCAGAACCACCTCTCAGAAGTGCCAGAAGCACGTGCTGGACATGCCGGAACAACCTATCGGACAGAACGGAACAACCTGCCGGACACACCAAAATCACCTGCGGGCTACGCCAGAACCAATTGGAGGACTCTCCGGGAAAACCTGCCGGGCATGCTGGAACCACCTCTCAGACGTGCCTGAACCACGTGGTGGACACTCCGCAAACGCATGTCGGGCCGGCCGGAACCACCTCTCAGACGTGCCAGAACCTCATGCCGGACACCCCAGAACCACCTGCTGGACAGACCGGAAACACCTGCCGGACACGCCGGAACCACATGTTCGACTCGCTGGAACCACATTCTGGACATGGCAAAATCACCTGCCGCCTATGCCAGAACCGCTTGGCGAACACTCCGGAATCACCTGTCAGGCATGCCGGAACCACCTCTCAGACCTGCCAGAACCACATGCCAATGACACCGGAAGCACCTGCCGAGCATGCCGGAAGCACCTGCTCGACTCGCCAGAACCACCTGTCGGACACGCCAAAATCACCTGCCGGCTACGCCACAGCCAGTTGGTGAACACTCCGGAAACACCTGCCGGGCTGGCTGGAACCACCTGCCAGTCACGCCAACATCACCTGCCAGCTACGCCAGAACCACTTGGCGGAGACTCCAGAAACACCTGTTGGGCCAGCCGGAACCACCTCTCAGACGTGCCAGAACCATGTGCCTGAGATGCTGGAACCACAACCCGAACAGACCGAAACCACCTGCCAGACCCAACTGAACCACCTGCCGAGCACGCAGGAACAACCTGCTCGCCTCGCCGGAACCACCTGCCGGGCGCAGCGGAAGCACCTGCCGAGCGCGCCGGAGCCACCTGCTCGCCTCGCCGGAACCACCTGCCGGGCCCAGCGGAAGCACCTGCCGAGCGCGCAGGAGCCACCTGCTCGCCTCGCCGGAACCACGTGCCGGGCCCTAACCCTAACCCTAACCCTAACCCTATCCCCAAACCCTAACCCTAACCCTAACCCCTAACCCTAAGCCTAACCCTAAACCCTAACCCAACCGTAACCCTAACCCTAACCCTACCCCTAACCCTAACCCCTAACCCCAAACCCTAAACCCTAACCCTAACCGTAACCCTAACCCTATCCCTAACCCTAACCTGAAGGACAGCCTGGAACCAGCTGCTCAACTCGCCGGAACCACCTGCCAGACATGCCAGAACCACCTGCCGAGCACGCCGGAGCCACCTGCTGGACTCACCAGAACCACCCGCCTGACAGGCCAAAATCAACAGCTGGCTATGAGAGAACCACCTGGCAGACAATCCGCAATAACCTGCCAGGCATGCAGGAACCACCTCTCAGACGTAAGAGAACCACGTGCCGGACACGCTGGAACCACGTCCTGGACAGACTGGAACCACCTGCCGGACATGCCTGGACCACCTGCCGAGCACGCCGGAACCACCTGCTCGACTCGCAGGACCCATGTGCCAGACACGCCAAAATGAACTGCCGGCTACACCAGAACCACTTACCGGACACTCCGGAATAACCTGCCCGGCATGCCAGAACCACCTCTCAGAAGTGCCAGAAGCACGTGCTGGACATGCCGGAACAACCTATCGGACAGAACGGAACAACCTGCCGGACACACCAAAATCACCTGCGGGCTACGCCAGAACCACTTGGAGGACTCTCCGGGAAAACCTGCCGGGCATGCTGGAACCACCTCTCAGACGTGCCTGAACCACGTGGCGGACACTCCGCAAACGCATGTCGGGCCGGCCGGAACCACCTCTCAGACGTGCCAGAACCTCATGCCGGACACCCCAGAACCACCTGCTGGACAGACCGGAAACACCTGCCGGACACGCCGGAACCACATGTTCGACTCGCTGGAACCACATTCTGGACATGGCAAAATCACCTGCCGCCTATGCCAGAACCGCTTGGCGAACACTCCGGAATCACCTGTCAGGCATGCCGGAACCACCTCTCAGACCTGCCAGAACCACATGCCAATGACACCGGAAGCACCTGCCGAGCATGCCGGAAGCACCTGCTCGACTCGCCAGAACCACCTGTCGGACACGCCAAAATCACCTGCCGGCTACGCCACAGCCAGTTGGTGAACACTCCGGAAACACCTGCCGGGCTGGCTGGAACCACCTGCCAGCTACGCCAGAACCACTTGGCGGAGACTCCAGAAACACCTGTTGGGCCAGCCGGAACCACCTCTCAGACGTGCCAGAACCATGTGCCTGAGATGCTGGAACCACACCCCGAACAGACCGAAACCACCTGCCAGACCCAACTGAACCACCTGCCGAGCACGCAGGAACAACCTGCTCGCCTCGCCGGAACCACCTGCCGGGCGCAGCGGAAGCACCTGCCGAGCGCGCCGGAGCCACCTGCTCGCCTCGCCGGAACCACCTGCCGGGCCCAGCGGAAGCACGTGCCGAGCGCGCCGGAGCCACCTGCTCGCCTCGCCGGAACCACCTGCCGGGCCCAGCGGAAGCACCTGCCGAGCGCGACGGAGCCACCTGCTCGCCTCGCCGGAACCACGTGCCGGGCCCTAACCCTAACCCTAACCCTAACCCTATCCCCAAACCCTAACCCTAACCCTAACCCCTAACCCTAAGCCTAACCCTAAACCCTAACCCAACCGTAACCCTAACCCTAACCCTACCCCTAACCCTAACCCCTAACCCCAAACCCTAAACCCTAACCCTAACCGTAACCCTAACCCTATCCCTAACCCTAACCTGACGGACAGGCTGGAACCAGCTGCTCAACTCGCCGGAACCACCTGCCAGACATGCCAGAACCACCTGCCGAGCACGCCGGAGCCACCTGCTGGACTCACCAGAACCACCCGCCTGACAGGCCAAAATCAACAGCTGGCTATGAGAGAACCACCTGGCAGACAATCCGCAATAACCTGCCAGGCATGCAGGAACCACCTCTCAGACGTAAGAGAACCACGTGCCGGACACGCTGGAACCACGTCCTGGACAGACTGGAACCACCTGCCGGACATGCCTGGACCACCTGCCGAGCACGCCGGAACCACCTGCTCGACTCGCAGGACCCATGTGCCAGACACGCCAAAATGAACTGCCGGCTACACCAGAACCACTTACCGGACACTCCGGAATAACCTGCCCGGCATGCCAGAACCACCTCTCAGAAGTGCCAGAAGCACGTGCTGGACATGCCGGAACAACCTATCGGACAGAACGGAACAACCTGCCGGACACACCAAAATCACCTGCGGGCTACGCCAGAACCACTTGGAGGACTCTCCGGGAAAACCTGCCGGGCATGCTGGAACCACCTCTCAGACGTGCCTGAACCACGTGGCGGACACTCCGCAAACGCATGTCGGGCCGGCCGGAACCACCTCTCACACGTGCCAGAACCTCATGCCGGACACCCCAGAACCACCTGCTGGACAGACCGGAAACACCTGCCGGACACGCCGGAACCACATGTTCGACTCGCTGGAACCACATTCTGGACATGGCAAAATCACCTGCCGCCTATGCCAGAACCGCTTGGCGAACACTCCGGAATCACCTGTCAGGCATGCCGGAACCACCTCTCAGACCTGCCAGAACCACATGCCAATGACACCGGAAGCACCTGCCGAGCATGCCGGAAGCACCTGCTCGACTCGCCAGAACCACCTGTCGGACACGCCAAAATCACCTGCCGGCTACGCCACAGCCAGTTGGTGAACACTCCGGAAACACCTGCCGGGCTGGCTGGAACCACCTGCCAGCTACGCCAGAACCACTTGGCGGAGACTCCAGAAACACCTGTTGGGCCAGCCGGAACCACCTCTCAGACGTGCCAGAACCATGTGCCTGAGATGCTGGAACCACACCCCGAACAGACCGAAACCACCTGCCAGACCCAACTGAACCACCTGCCGAGCACGCAGGAACAACCTGCTCGCCTCGCCGGAACCACCTGCCGGGCGCAGCGGAAGCACCTGCCGAGCGCGCCGGAGCCACCTGCTCGCCTCGCCGGAACCACCTGCCGGGCCCAGCGGAAGCACGTGCCGAGCGCGCCGGAGCCACCTGCTCGCCTCGCCGGAACCACCTGCCGGGCCCAGCGGAAGCACCTGCCGAGTGCGCCGGAGCCACCTGCTCGCCTCGCCGGAACCACGTGCCGGGCCCTAACCCTAACCCTAACCCTAACCCTATCCCCAAACCCTAACCCTAACCCTAACCCCTAACCCTAAGCCTAACCCTAAACCCTAACCCAACCGTAACCCTAACCCTAACCCTACCCCTAACCCTAACCCCTAACCCCAAACCCTAAACCCTAACCCTAACCGTAACCCTAACCCTATCCCTAACCCTAACCTGACGGACAGGCTGGAACCAGCTGCTCAACTCGCCGGAACCACCTGCCAGACATGCCAGAACCACCTGCCGAGCACGCCGGAGCCACCTGCTGGACTCACCAGAACCACCCGCCTGACAGGCCAAAATCAACAGCTGGCTATGAGAGAACCACCTGGCAGACAATCCGCAATAACCTGCCAGGCATGCAGGAACCACCTCTCAGACGTAAGAGAACCACGTGCCGGACACGCTGGAACCACGTCCTGGACAGACTGGAACCACCTGCCGGACATGCCTGGACCACCTGCCGAGCACGCCGGAACCACCTGCTCGACTCGCAGGACCCATGTGCCAGACACGCCAAAATGAACTGCCGGCTACACCAGAACCACTTACCGGACACTCCGGAATAACCTGCCCGGCATGCCAGAACCACCTCTCAGAAGTGCCAGAAGCACGTGCTGGACATGCCGGAACAACCTATCGGACAGAACGGAACAACCTGCCGGACACACCAAAATCACCTGCGGGCTACGCCAGAACCACTTGGAGGACTCTCCGGGAAAACCTGCCGGGCATGCTGGAACCACCTCTCAGACGTGCCTGAACCACGTGGCGGACACTCCGGAAACGCATGTCGGGCCGGCCGGAACCACCTCTCACACGTGCCAGAACCTCATGCCGGACACCCCAGAACCACCTGCTGGACAGACCGGAAACACCTGCCGGACACGCCGGAACCACATGTTCGACTCGCTGGAACCACATTCTGGACATGGCAAAATCACCTGCCGCCTATGCCAGAACCGCTTGGCGAACACTCCGGAATCACCTGTCAGGCATGCCGGAACCACCTCTCAGACCTGCCAGAACCACATGCCAATGACACCGGAAGCACCTGCCGAGCATGCCGGAAGCACCTGTTCGACTCGCCAGAACCACCTGTCGGACACGCCAAAATCAACTGCCGGCTACGCCACAGCCAGTTGGTGAACACTCCGGAAACACCTGCCGGGCTGGCTGGAACCACCTGCCAGCTACGCCAGAACCACTTGGCGGAGACTCCAGAAACACCTGTTGGGCCAGCCGGAACCACCTCTCAGACGTGCCAGAACCATGTGCCTGAGATGCTGGAACCACACCCCGAACAGACCGAAACCACCTGCCAGACCCAACTGAACCACCTGCCGAGCACGCAGGAACAACCTGCTCGCCTCGCCGGAACCACCTGCCGGGCGCAGCGGAAGCACCTGCCGAGCGCGCCGGAGCCACCTGCTCACCTCGCCGGAACCACCTGCCGGGCCCAGCGGAAGCACGTGCCGAGCGCGCCGGAGCCACCTGCTCGTCTCGCCGGAACCACCTGCCGGGCCCAGCGGAAGCACCTGCCGAGCGCGCCGGAGCCACCTGCTCGCCTCGCCGGAACCACGTGCCGGGCCCTAACCCTAACCCTAACCCTAACCCTATCCCCAAACCCTAACCCTAACCCTAACCCCTAACCCTAAGCCTAACCCTAAACCCTAACCCAACCGTAACCCTAACCCTAACCCTACCCCTAACCCTAACCCCTAACCCCAAACCCTAAACCCTAACCCTAACCGTAACCCTAACCCTATCCCTAACCCTAACCTGACGGACAGGCTGGAACCAGCTGCTCAACTCGCCGGAACCACCTGCCAGACATGCCAGAACCACCTGCCGAGCACGCCGGAGCCACCTGCTGGACTCACCAGAACCACCCGCCTGACAGGCCAAAATCAACAGCTGGCTATGAGAGAACCACCTGGCAGACAATCCGCAATAACCTGCCAGGCATGCAGGAACCACCTCTCAGACGTAAGAGAACCACGTGCCGGACACGCTGGAACCACGTCCTGGACAGACTGGAACCACCTGCCGGACATGCCTGGACCACCTGCCGAGCACGCCGGAACCACCTGCTCGACTCGCAGGACCCATGTGCCAGACACGCCAAAATGAACTGCCGGCTACACCAGAACCACTTACCGGACACTCCGGAATAACCTGCCCGGCATGCCAGAACCACCTCTCAGAAGTGCCAGAAGCACGTGCTGGACATGCCGGAACAACCTATCGGACAGAACGGAACAACCTGCCGGACACACCAAAATCACCTGCGGGCTACGCCAGAACCACTTGGAGGACTCTCCGGGAAAACCTGCCGGGCATGCTGGAACCACCTCTCAGACGTGCCTGAACCACGTGGCGGACACTCCGCAAACGCATGTCGGGCCGGCCGGAACCACCTCTCACACGTGCCAGAACCTCATGCCGGACACCCCAGAACCACCTGCTGGACAGACCGGAAACACCTGCCGGACACGCCGGAACCACATGTTCGACTCGCTGGAACCACATTCTGGACATGGCAAAATCACCTGCCGCCTATGCCAGAACCGCTTGGCGAACACTCCGGAATCACCTGTCAGGCATGCCGGAACCACCTCTCAGACCTGCCAGAACCACATGCCAATGACACCGGAAGCACCTGCCGAGCATGCCGGAAGCACCTGTTCGACTCGCCAGAACCACCTGTCGGACACGCCAAAATCAACTGCCGGCTACGCCACAGCCAGTTGGTGAACACTCCGGAAACACCTGCCGGGCTGGCTGGAACCACCTGCCAGCTACGCCAGAACCACTTGGCGGAGACTCCAGAAACACCTGTTGGGCCAGCCGGAACCACCTCTCAGACGTGCCAGAACCATGTGCCTGAGATGCTGGAACCACACCCCGAACAGACCGAAACCACCTGCCAGACCCAACTGAACCACCTGCCGAGCACGCAGGAACAACCTGCTCGCCTCGCCGGAACCACCTGCCGGGCGCAGCGGAAGCACCTGCCGAGCGCGCCGGAGCCACCTGCTCGCCTCGCCGGAACCACCTGCCGGGCCCAGCGGAAGCACGTGCCGAGCGCGCCGGAGCCACCTGCTCGTCTCGCCGGAACCACCTGCCGGGCCCAGCGGAAGCACCTGCCGAGCGCGCCGGAGCCACCTGCTCGCCTCGCCGGAACCACGTGCCGGGCCCTAACCCTAACCCTAACCCTAACCCTATCCCCAAACCCTAACCCTAACCCTAACCCCTAACCCTAAGCCTAACCCTAAACCCTAACCCAACCGTAACCCTAACCCTAACCCTACCCCTAACCCTAACCCCTAACCCCAAACCCTAAACCCTAACCCTAACCGTAACCCTAACCCTATCCCTAACCCTAACCTGACGGACAGGCTGGAACCAGCTGCTCAACTCGCCGGAACCACCTGCCAGACATGCCAGAACCACCTGCCGAGCACGCCGGAGCCACCTGCTGGACTCACCAGAACCACCCGCCTGACAGGCCAAAATCAACAGCTGGCTATGAGAGAACCACCTGGCAGACAATCCGCAATAACCTGCCAGGCATGCAGGAACCACCTCTCAGATGTAAGAGAACCACGTGCCGGACACGCTGGAACCACGTCCTGGACAGACTGGAACCACCTGCCGGACATGCCTGGACCACCTGCCGAGCACGCCGGAACCACCTGCTCGACTCGCAGGACCCATGTGCCAGACACGCCAAAATGAACTGCCGGCTACACCAGAACCACTTACCGGACACTCCGGAATAACCTGCCCGGCATGCCAGAACCACCTCTCAGAAGTGCCAGAAGCACGTGCTGGACATGCCGGAACAACCTATCGGACAGAACGGAACAACCTGCCGGACACACCAAAATCACCTGCGGGCTACGCCAGAACCACTTGGAGGACTCTCCGGGAAAACCTGCCGGGCATGCTGGAACCACCTCTCAGACGTGCCTGAACCACGTGGCGGACACTCCGCAAACGCATGTCGGGCCGGCCGGAACCACCTCTCACACGTGCCAGAACCTCATGCCGGACACCCCAGAACCACCTGCTGGACAGACCGGAAACACCTGCCGGACACGCCGGAACCACATGTTCGACTCGCTGGAACCACATTCTGGACATGGCAAAATCACCTGCCGCCTATGCCAGAACCGCTTGGCGAACACTCCGGAATCACCTGTCAGGCATGCCGGAACCACCTCTCAGACCTGCCAGAACCACATGCCAATGACACCGGAAGCACCTGCCGAGCATGCCGGAAGCACCTGCTCGACTCGCCAGAACCACCTGTCGGACACGCCAAAATCACCTGCCGGCTACGCCACAGCCAGTTGGTGAACACTCCGGAAACACCTGCCGGGCTGGCTGGAACCACCTGCCAGCTACGCCAGAACCACTTGGCGGAGACTCCAGAAACACCTGTTGGGCCAGCCGGAACCACCTCTCAGACGTGCCAGAACCATGTGCCTGAGATGCTGGAACCACACCCCGAACAGACCGAAACCACCTGCCAGACCCAACTGAACCACCTGCCGAGCACGCAGGAACAACCTGCTCGCCTCGCCGGAACCACCTGCCGGGCGCAGCGGAAGCACCTGCCGAGCGCGCCGGAGCCACCTGCTCGCCTCGCCGGAACCACCAGCCGGGCCCAGCGGAAGCACGTGCCGAGCGCGCCGGAGCCACCTGCTCGCCTCGCCGGAACCACCTGCCGGGCCCAGCGGAAGCACCTGCCGAGCGCGCCGGAGCCACCTGCTCGCCTCGCCGGAACCACGTGCCGGGCCCTAACCCTAACCCTAACCCTAACCCTATCCCCAAACCCTAACCCTAACCCTAACCCCTAACCCTAAGCCTCACCCTAAACCCTAACCCAACCGTAACCCTAACCCTAACCCTACCCCTAACCCTAACCCCTAACCCCAAACCCTAAACCCTAACCCTAACCGTAACCCTAACCCTATCCCTAACCCTAACCTGACGGACAGGCTGGAACCAGCTGCTCAACTCGCCGGAACCACCTGCCAGACATGCCAGAACCACCTGCCGAGCACGCCGGAGCCACCTGCTGGACTCACCAGAACCACCCGCCTGACAGGCCAAAATCAACAGCTGGCTATGAGAGAACCACCTGGCAGACAATCCGCAATAACCTGCCAGGCATGCAGGAACCACCTCTCAGACGTAAGAGAACCACGTGCCGGACACGCTGGAACCACGTCCTGGACAGACTGGAACCACCTGCCGGACATGCCTGGACCACCTGCCGAGCACGCCGGAACCACCTGCTCGACTCGCAGGACCCATGTGCCAGACACGCCAAAATGAACTGCCGGCTACACCAGAACCACTTACCGGACACTCCGGAATAACCTGCCCGGCATGCCAGAACCACCTCTCAGAAGTGCCAGAAGCACGTGCTGGACATGCCGGAACAACCTATCGGACAGAACGGAACAACCTGCCGGACACACCAAAATCACCTGCGGGCTACGCCAGAACCACTTGGAGGACTCTCCGGGAAAACCTGCCGGGCATGCTGGAACCACCTCTCAGACGTGCCTGAACCACGTGGCGGACACTCCGCAAACGCATGTCGGGCCGGCCGGAACCACCTCTCAGACGTGCCAGAACCTCATGCCGGACACCCCAGAACCACCTGCTGGACAGACCGGAAACACCTGCCGGACACGCCGGAACCACATGTTCGACTCGCTGGAACCACATTCTGGACATGGCAAAATCACCTGCCGCCTATGCCAGAACCGCTTGGCGAACACTCCGGAATCACCTGTCAGGCATGCCGGAACCACCTCTCAGACCTGCCAGAACCACATGCCAATGACACCGGAAGCACCTGCCGAGCATGCCGGAAGCACCTGCTCGACTCGCCAGAACCACCTGTCGGACACGCCAAAATCACCTGCCGGCTACGCCACAGCCAGTTGGTGAACACTCCGGAAACACCTGCCGGGCTGGCTGGAACCACCTGCCAGCTACGCCAGAACCACTTGGCGGAGACTCCAGAAACACCTGTTGGGCCAGCCGGAACCACCTCTCAGACGTGCCAGAACCATGTGCCTGAGATGCTGGAACCACACCCCGAACAGACCGAAACCACCTGCCAGACCCAACTGAACCACCTGCCGAGCACGCAGGAACAACCTGCTCGCCTCGCCGGAACCACCTGCCGGGCGCAGCGGAAGCACCTGCCGAGCGCGCCGGAGCCACCTGCTCGCCTCGCCGGAACCACCAGCCGGGCCCAGCGGAAGCACGTGCCGAGCGCGCCGGAGCCACCTGCTCGCCTCGCCGGAACCACCTGCCGGGCCCAGCGGAAGCACCTGCCGAGCGCGCCGGAGCCACCTGCTCGCCTCGCCGGAACCACGTGCCGGGCCCTAACCCTAACCCTAACCCTAACCCTATCCCCAAACCCTAACCCTAACCCTAACCCCTAACCCTAAGCCTCACCCTAAACCCTAACCCAACCGTAACCCTAACCCTAACCCTACCCCTAACCCTAACCCCTAACCCCAAACCCTAAACCCTAACCCTAACCGTAACCCTAACCCTATCCCTAACCCTAACCTGACGGACAGGCTGGAACCAGCTGCTCAACTCGCCGGAACCACCTGCCAGACATGCCAGAACCACCTGCCGAGCACGCCGGAGCCACCTGCTGGACTCACCAGAACCACCCGCCTGACAGGCCAAAATCAACAGCTGGCTATGAGAGAACCACCTGGCAGACAATCCGCAATAACCTGCCAGGCATGCAGGAACCACCTCTCAGACGTAAGAGAACCACGTGCCGGACACGCTGGAACCACGTCCTGGACAGACTGGAACCACCTGCCGGACATGCCTGGACCACCTGCCGAGCACGCCGGAACCACCTGCTCGACTCGCAGGACCCATGTGCCAGACACGCCAAAATGAACTGCCGGCTACACCAGAACCACTTACCGGACACTCCGGAATAACCTGCCCGGCATGCCAGAACCACCTCTCAGAAGTGCCAGAAGCACGTGCTGGACATGCCGGAACAACCTATCGGACAGAACGGAACAACCTGCCGGACACACCAAAATCACCTGCGGGCTACGCCAGAACCACTTGGAGGACTCTCCGGGAAAACCTGCCGGGCATGCTGGAACCACCTCTCAGACGTGCCTGAACCACGTGGCGGACACTCCGCAAACGCATGTCGGGCCGGCCGGAACCACCTCTCAGACGTGCCAGAACCTCATGCCGGACACCCCAGAACCACCTGCTGGACAGACCGGAAACACCTGCCGGACACGCCGGAACCACATGTTCGACTCGCTGGAACCACATTCTGGACATGGCAAAATCACCTGCCGCCTATGCCAGAACCGCTTGGCGAACACTCCGGAATCACCTGTCAGGCATGCCGGAACCACCTCTCAGACCTGCCAGAACCACATGCCAATGACACCGGAAGCACCTGCCGAGCATGCCGGAAGCACCTGCTCGACTCGCCAGAACCACCTGTCGGACACGCCAAAATCACCTGCCGGCTACGCCACAGCCAGTTGGTGAACACTCCGGAAACAACTGCCGGGCTGGCTGGAACCACCTGCCAGCTACGCCAGAACCACTTGGCGGAGACTCCAGAAACACCTGTTGGGCCAGCCGGAACCACCTCTCAGACGTGCCAGAACCATGTGCCTGAGATGCTGGAACCACACCCCGAACAGACCGAAACCACCTGCCAGACCCAACTGAACCACCTGCCGAGCACGCAGGAACAACCTGCTCGCCTCGCCGGAACCACCTGCCGGGCGCAGCGGAAGCACCTGCCGAGCGCGCCGGAGCCACCTGCTCGCCTCGCCGGAACCACCTGCCGGGCCCAGCGGAAGCACGTGCCGAGCGCGCCGGAGCCACCTGCTCGCCTCGCCGGAACCACGTGCCGGGCCCTAACCCTAACCCTAACCCTAACCCTATCCCCAAACCCTAACCCTAACCCTAACCCCTAACCCTAAGCCTAACCCTAAACCCTAACCCAACCGTAACCCTAACCCTAACCCTACCCCTAACCCTAACCCCTAACCCCAAACCCTAAACCCTAACCCTAACCGTAACCCTAACCCTATCCCTAACCCTAACCTGAAGGACAGCCTGGAACCAGCTGCTCAACTCGCCGGAACCACCTGCCAGACATGCCAGAACCACCTGCCGAGCACGCCGGAGCCACCTGCTGGACTCACCAGAACCACCCGCCTGACAGGCCAAAATCAACAGCTGGCTATGAGAGAACCACCTGGCAGACAATCCGCAATAACCTGCCAGGCATGCAGGAACCACCTCTCAGACGTAAGAGAACCACGTGCCGGACACGCTGGAACCACGTCCTGGACAGACTGGAACCACCTGCCGGACATGCCTGGACCACCTGCCGAGCACGCCGGAACCACCTGCTCGACTCGCAGGACCCATGTGCCAGACACGCCAAAATGAACTGCCGGCTACACCAGAACCACTTACCGGACACTCCGGAATAACCTGCCCGGCATGCCAGAACCACCTCTCAGAAGTGCCAGAAGCACGTGCTGGACATGCCGGAACAACCTATCGGACAGAACGGAACAACCTGCCGGACACACCAAAATCACCTGCGGGCTACGCCAGAACCACTTGGAGGACTCTCCGGGAAAACCTGCCGGGCATGCTGGAACCACCTCTCAGACGTGCCTGAACCACGTGGCGGACACTCCGGAAACGCATGTCGGGCCGGCCGGAACCACCTCTCAGACGTGCCAGAACCTCATGCCGGACACCCCAGAACCACCTGCTGGACAGACCGGAAACACCTGCCGGACACGCCGGAACCACATGTTCGACTCGCTGGAACCACATTCTGGACATGGCAAAATCACCTGCCACCTATGCCAGAACCGCTTGGCGAACACTCCGGAATCACCTGTCAGGCATGCCGGAACCACCTCTCAGACCTGCCAGAACCACATGCCAATGACACCGGAAGCACCTGCCGAGCATGCCGGAAGCACCTGCTCGACTCGCCAGAACCACCTGTCGGACACGCCAAAATCACCTGCCGGCTACGCCACAGCCAGTTGGTGAACACTCCGGAAACACCTGCCGGGCTGGCTGGAACCACCTGCCAGCTACGCCAGAACCACTTGGCGGAGACTCCAGAAACACCTGTTGGGCCAGCCGGAACCACCTCTCAGACGTGCCAGAACCATGTGCCTGAGATGCTGGAACCACACCCCGAACAGACCGAAACCACCTGCCAGACCCAACTGAACCACCTGCCGAGCACGCAGGAACAACCTGCTCGCCTCGCCGGAACCACCTGCCGGGCGCAGCGGAAGCACCTGCCGAGCGCGCCGGAGCCACCTGCTCGCCTCGCCGGAACCACCTGCCGGGCCCAGCGGAAGCACGTGCCGAGCGCGCCGGAGCCACCTGCTCGCCTCGCCGGAACCACCTGCCGGGCCCAGCGGAAGCACCTGCCGAGCGCGCCGGAGCCACCTGCTCGCCTCGCCGGAACCACGTGCCGGGCCCTAACCCTAACCCTAACCCTAACCCTATCCCCAAACCCTAACCCTAACCCTAACCCCTAACCCTAAGCCTAACCCTAAACCCTAACCCAACCGTAACCCTAACCCTAACCCTACCCCTAACCCTAACCCCTAACCCCAAACCCTAAACCCTAACCCTAACCGTAACCCTAACCCTATCCCTAACCCTAACCTGACGGACAGGCTGGAACCAGCTGCTCAACTCGCCGGAACCACCTGCCAGACATGCCAGAACCACCTGCCGAGCACGCCGGAGCCACCTGCTGGACTCACCAGAACCACCCGCCTGACAGGCCAAAATCAACAGCTGGCTATGAGAGAACCACCTGGCAGACAATCCGCAATAACCTGCCAGGCATGCAGGAACCACCTCTCAGACGTAAGAGAACCACGTGCCGGACACGCTGGAACCACGTCCTGGACAGACTGGAACCACCTGCCGGACATGCCTGGACCACCTGCCGAGCACGCCGGAACCACCTGCTCGACTCGCAGGACCCATGTGCCAGACACGCCAAAATGAACTGCCGGCTACACCAGAACCACTTACCGGACACTCCGGAATAACCTGCCCGGCATGCCAGAACCACCTCTCAGAAGTGCCAGAAGCACGTGCTGGACATGCCGGAACAACCTATCGGACAGAACGGAACAACCTGCCGGACACACCAAAATCACCTGCGGGCTACGCCAGAACCACTTGGAGGACTCTCCGGGAAAACCTGCCGGGCATGCTGGAACCACCTCTCAGACGTGCCTGAACCACGTGGCGGACACTCCGGAAACGCATGTCGGGCCGGCCGGAACCACCTCTCACACGTGCCAGAACCTCATGCCGGACACCCCAGAACCACCTGCTGGACAGACCGGAAACACCTGCCGGACACGCCGGAACCACATGTTCGACTCGCTGGAACCACATTCTGGACATGGCAAAATCACCTGCCGCCTATGCCAGAACCGCTTGGCGAACACTCCGGAATCACCTGTCAGGCATGCCGGAACCACCTCTCAGACCTGCCAGAACCACATGCCAATGACACCGGAAGCACCTGCCGAGCATGCCGGAAGCACCTGTTCGACTCGCCAGAACCACCTGTCGGACACGCCAAAATCAACTGCCGGCTACGCCACAGCCAGTTGGTGAACACTCCGGAAACACCTGCCGGGCTGGCTGGAACCACCTGCCAGCTACGCCAGAACCACTTGGCGGAGACTCCAGAAACACCTGTTGGGCCAGCCGGAACCACCTCTCAGACGTGCCAGAACCATGTGCCTGAGATGCTGGAACCACACCCCGAACAGACCGAAACCACCTGCCAGACCCAACTGAACCACCTGCCGAGCACGCAGGAACAACCTGCTCGCCTCGCCGGAACCACCTGCCGGGCGCAGCGGAAGCACCTGCCGAGCGCGCCGGAGCCACCTGCTCGCCTCGCCGGAACCACCTGCCGGGCCCAGCGGAAGCACGTGCCGAGCGCGCCGGAGCCACCTGCTCGTCTCGCCGGAACCACCTGCCGGGCCCAGCGGAAGCACCTGCCGAGCGCGCCGGAGCCACCTGCTCGCCTCGCCGGAACCACGTGCCGGGCCCTAACCCTAACCCTAACCCTAACCCTATCCCCAAACCCTAACCCTAACCCTAACCCCTAACCCTAAGCCTAACCCTAAACCCTAACCCAACCGTAACCCTAACCCTAACCCTACCCCTAACCCTAACCCCTAACCCCAAACCCTAAACCCTAACCCTAACCGTAACCCTAACCCTATCCCTAACCCTAACCTGACGGACAGGCTGGAACCAGCTGCTCAACTCGCCGGAACCACCTGCCAGACATGCCAGAACCACCTGCCGAGCACGCCGGAGCCACCTGCTGGACTCACCAGAACCACCCGCCTGACAGGCCAAAATCAACAGCTGGCTATGAGAGAACCACCTGGCAGACAATCCGCAATAACCTGCCAGGCATGCAGGAACCACCTCTCAGACGTAAGAGAACCACGTGCCGGACACGCTGGAACCACGTCCTGGACAGACTGGAACCACCTGCCGGACATGCCTGGACCACCTGCCGAGCACGCCGGAACCACCTGCTCGACTCGCAGGACCCATGTGCCAGACACGCCAAAATGAACTGCCGGCTACACCAGAACCACTTACCGGACACTCCGGAATAACCTGCCCGGCATGCCAGAACCACCTCTCAGAAGTGCCAGAAGCACGTGCTGGACATGCCGGAACAACCTATCGGACAGAACGGAACAACCTGCCGGACACACCAAAATCACCTGCGGGCTACGCCAGAACCACTTGGAGGACTCTCCGGGAAAACCTGCCGGGCATGCTGGAACCACCTCTCAGACGTGCCTGAACCACGTGGCGGACACTCCGGAAACGCATGTCGGGCCGGCCGGAACCACCTCTCACACGTGCCAGAACCTCATGCCGGACACCCCAGAACCACCTGCTGGACAGACCGGAAACACCTGCCGGACACGCCGGAACCACATGTTCGACTCGCTGGAACCACATTCTGGACATGGCAAAATGACCTGCCACCTATGCCAGAACCGCTTGGCGAACACTCCGGAATCACCTGTCAGGCATGCCGGAACCACCTCTCAGACCTGCCAGAACCACATGCCAATGACACCGGAAGCACCTGCCGAGCATGCCGGAAGCACCTGCTCGACTCGCCAGAACCACCTGTCGGACACGCCAAAATCACCTGCCGGCTACGCCACAGCCAGTTGGTGAACACTCCGGAAACACCTGCCGGGCTGGCTGGAACCACCTGCCAGCTACGCCAGAACCACTTGGCGGAGACTCCAGAAACACCTGTTGGGACAGCCGGAACCACCTCTCAGACGTGCCAGAACCATGTGCCTGAGATGCTGGAACCACACCCCGAACAGACCGAAACCACCTGCCAGACCCAACTGAACCACCTGCCGAGCACGCAGGAACAACCTGCTCGCCTCGCCGGAACCACCTGCCGGGCGCAGCGGAAGCACCTTCCGAGCGCGCCGGAGCCACCTGCTCGCCTCGCCGGAACCACCTGCCGGGCCCAGCGGAAGCACGTGCCGAGCGCGCCGGAGCCACCTGCTCGCCTCGCCGGAACCACCTGCCGGGCCCAGCGGAAGCACCTGCCGAGTGCGCCGGAGCCACCTGCTCGCCTCGCCGGAACCACGTGCCGGGCCCTAACCCTAACCCTAACCCTAACCCTATCCCCAAACCCTAACCCTAACCCTAACCCCTAACCCTAAGCCTAACCCTAAACCCTAACCCAACCGTAACCCTAACCCTAACCCTACCCCTAACCCTAACCCCTAACCCCAAACCCTAAACCCTAACCCTAACCGTAACCCTAACCCTATCCCTAACCCTAACCTGACGGACAGGCTGGAACCAGCTGCTCAACTCGCCGGAACCACCTGCCAGACATGCCAGAACCACCTGCCGAGCACGCCGGAGCCACCTGCTGGACTCACCAGAACCACCCGCCTGACAGGCCAAAATCAACAGCTGGCTATGAGAGAACCACCTGGCAGACAATCCGCAATAACCTGCCAGGCATGCAGGAACCACCTCTCAGACGTAAGAGAACCACGTGCCGGACACGCTGGAACCACGTCCTGGACAGACTGGAACCACCTGCCGGACATGCCTGGACCACCTGCCGAGCACGCCGGAACCACCTGCTCGACTCGCAGGACCCATGTGCCAGACACGCCAAAATGAACTGCCGGCTACACCAGAACCACTTACCGGACACTCCGGAATAACCTGCCCGGCATGCCAGAACCACCTCTCAGAAGTGCCAGAAGCACGTGCTGGACATGCCGGAACAACCTATCGGACAGAACGGAACAACCTGCCGGACACACCAAAATCACCTGCGGGCTACGCCAGAACCACTTGGAGGACTCTCCGGGAAAACCTGCCGGGCATGCTGGAACCACCTCTCAGACGTGCCTGAACCACGTGGCGGACACTCCGGAAACGCATGTCGGGCCGGCCGGAACCACCTCTCACACGTGCCAGAACCTCATGCCGGACACCCCAGAACCACCTGCTGGACAGACCGGAAACACCTGCCGGACACGCCGGAACCACATGTTCGACTCGCTGGAACCACATTCTGGACATGGCAAAATCACCTGCCGCCTATGCCAGAACCGCTTGGCGAACACTCCGGAATCACCTGTCAGGCATGCCGGAACCACCTCTCAGACCTGCCAGAACCACATGCCAATGACACCGGAAGCACCTGCCGAGCATGCCGGAAGCACCTGTTCGACTCGCCAGAACCACCTGTCGGACACGCCAAAATCAACTGCCGGCTACGCCACAGCCAGTTGGTGAACACTCCGGAAACACCTGCCGGGCTGGCTGGAACCACCTGCCAGCTACGCCAGAACCACTTGGCGGAGACTCCAGAAACACCTGTTGGGCCAGCCGGAACCACCTCTCAGACGTGCCAGAACCATGTGCCTGAGATGCTGGAACCACACCCCGAACAGACCGAAACCACCTGCCAGACCCAACTGAACCACCTGCCGAGCACGCAGGAACAACCTGCTCGCCTCGCCGGAACCACCTGCCGGGCGCAGCGGAAGCACCTGCCGAGCGCGCCGGAGCCACCTGCTCGCCTCGCCGGAACCACCTGCCGGGCCCAGCGGAAGCACGTGCCGAGCGCGCCGGAGCCACCTGCTCGTCTCGCCGGAACCACCTGCCGGGCCCAGCGGAAGCACCTGCCGAGCGCGCCGGAGCCACCTGCTCGCCTCGCCGGAACCACGTGCCGGGCCCTAACCCTAACCCTAACCCTAACCCTATCCCCAAACCCTAACCCTAACCCTAACCCCTAACCCTAAGCCTAACCCTAAACCCTAACCCAACCGTAACCCTAACCCTAACCCTACCCCTAACCCTAACCCCTAACCCCAAACCCTAAACCCTAACCCTAACCGTAACCCTAACCCTATCCCTAACCCTAACCTGACGGACAGGCTGGAACCAGCTGCTCAACTCGCCGGAACCACCTGCCAGACATGCCAGAACCACCTGCCGAGCACGCCGGAGCCACCTGCTGGACTCACCAGAACCACCCGCCTGACAGGCCAAAATCAACAGCTGGCTATGAGAGAACCACCTGGCAGACAATCCGCAATAACCTGCCAGGCATGCAGGAACCACCTCTCAGACGTAAGAGAACCACGTGCCGGACACGCTGGAACCACGTCCTGGACAGACTGGAACCACCTGCCGGACATGCCTGGACCACCTGCCGAGCACGCCGGAACCACCTGCTCGACTCGCAGGACCCATGTGCCAGACACGCCAAAATGAACTGCCGGCTACACCAGAACCACTTACCGGACACTCCGGAATAACCTGCCCGGCATGCCAGAACCACCTCTCAGAAGTGCCAGAAGCACGTGCTGGACATGCCGGAACAACCTATCGGACAGAACGGAACAACCTGCCGGACACACCAAAATCACCTGCGGGCTACGCCAGAACCACTTGGAGGACTCTCCGGGAAAACCTGCCGGGCATGCTGGAACCACCTCTCAGACGTGCCTGAACCACGTGGCGGACACTCCGCAAACGCATGTCGGGCCGGCCGGAACCACCTCTCACACGTGCCAGAACCTCATGCCGGACACCCCAGAACCACCTGCTGGACAGACCGGAAACACCTGCCGGACACGCCGGAACCACATGTTCGACTCGCTGGAACCACATTCTGGACATGGCAAAATCACCTGCCGCCTATGCCAGAACCGCTTGGCGAACACTCCGGAATCACCTGTCAGGCATGCCGGAACCACCTCTCAGACCTGCCAGAACCACATGCCAATGACACCGGAAGCACCTGCCGAGCATGCCGGAAGCACCTGTTCGACTCGCCAGAACCACCTGTCGGACACGCCAAAATCAACTGCCGGCTACGCCACAGCCAGTTGGTGAACACTCCGGAAACACCTGCCGGGCTGGCTGGAACCACCTGCCAGCTACGCCAGAACCACTTGGCGGAGACTCCAGAAACACCTGTTGGGCCAGCCGGAACCACCTCTCAGACGTGCCAGAACCATGTGCCTGAGATGCTGGAACCACACCCCGAACAGACCGAAACCACCTGCCAGACCCAACTGAACCACCTGCCGAGCACGCAGGAACAACCTGCTCGCCTCGCCGGAACCACCTGCCGGGCGCAGCGGAAGCACCTGCCGAGCGCGCCGGAGCCACCTGCTCGCCTCGCCGGAACCACCTGCCGGGCCCAGCGGAAGCACGTGCCGAGCGCGCCGGAGCCACCTGCTCGTCTCGCCGGAACCACCTGCCGGGCCCAGCGGAAGCACCTGCCGAGCGCGCCGGAGCCACCTGCTCGCCTCGCCGGAACCACGTGCCGGGCCCTAACCCTAACCCTAACCCTAACCCTATCCCCAAACCCTAACCCTAACCCTAACCCCTAACCCTAAGCCTAACCCTAAACCCTAACCCAACCGTAACCCTAACCCTAACCCTACCCCTAACCCTAACCCCTAACCCCAAACCCTAAACCCTAACCCTAACCGTAACCCTAACCCTATCCCTAACCCTAACCTGACGGACAGGCTGGAACCAGCTGCTCAACTCGCCGGAACCACCTGCCAGACATGCCAGAACCACCTGCCGAGCACGCCGGAGCCACCTGCTGGACTCACCAGAACCACCCGCCTGACAGGCCAAAATCAACAGCTGGCTATGAGAGAACCACCTGGCAGACAATCCGCAATAACCTGCCAGGCATGCAGGAACCACCTCTCAGACGTAAGAGAACCACGTGCCGGACACGCTGGAACCACGTCCTGGACAGACTGGAACCACCTGCCGGACATGCCTGGACCACCTGCCGAGCACGCCGGAACCACCTGCTCGACTCGCAGGACCCATGTGCCAGACACGCCAAAATGAACTGCCGGCTACACCAGAACCACTTACCGGACACTCCGGAATAACCTGCCCGGCATGCCAGAACCACCTCTCAGAAGTGCCAGAAGCACGTGCTGGACATGCCGGAACAACCTATCGGACAGAACGGAACAACCTGCCGGACACACCAAAATCACCTGCGGGCTACGCCAGAACCACTTGGAGGACTCTCCGGGAAAACCTGCCGGGCATGCTGGAACCACCTCTCAGACGTGCCTGAACCACGTGGCGGACACTCCGCAAACGCATGTCGGGCCGGCCGGAACCACCTCTCACACGTGCCAGAACCTCATGCCGGACACCCCAGAACCACCTGCTGGACAGACCGGAAACACCTGCCGGACACGCCGGAACCACATGTTCGACTCGCTGGAACCACATTCTGGACATGGCAAAATCACCTGCCGCCTATGCCAGAACCGCTTGGCGAACACTCCGGAATCACCTGTCAGGCATGCCGGAACCACCTCTCAGACCTGCCAGAACCACATGCCAATGACACCGGAAGCACCTGCCGAGCATGCCGGAAGCACCTGCTCGACTCGCCAGAACCACCTGTCGGACACGCCAAAATCACCTGCCGGCTACGCCACAGCCAGTTGGTGAACACTCCGGAAACACCTGCCGGGCTGGCTGGAACCACCTGCCAGCTACGCCAGAACCACTTGGCGGAGACTCCAGAAACACCTGTTGGGCCAGCCGGAACCACCTCTCAGACGTGCCAGAACCATGTGCCTGAGATGCTGGAACCACACCCCGAACAGACCGAAACCACCTGCCAGACCCAACTGAACCACCTGCCGAGCACGCAGGAACAACCTGCTCGCCTCGCCGGAACCACCTGCCGGGCGCAGCGGAAGCACCTGCCGAGCGCGCCGGAGCCACCTGCTCGCCTCGCCGGAACCACCAGCCGGGCCCAGCGGAAGCACGTGCCGAGCGCGCCGGAGCCACCTGCTCGCCTCGCCGGAACCACCTGCCGGGCCCAGCGGAAGCACCTGCCGAGCGCGCCGGAGCCACCTGCTCGCCTCGCCGGAACCACGTGCCGGGCCCTAACCCTAACCCTAACCCTAACCCTATCCCCAAACCCTAACCCTAACCCTAACCCCTAACCCTAAGCCTCACCCTAAACCCTAACCCAACCGTAACCCTAACCCTAACCCTACCCCTAACCCTAACCCCTAACCCCAAACCCTAAACCCTAACCCTAACCGTAACCCTAACCCTATCCCTAACCCTAACCTGACGGACAGGCTGGAACCAGCTGCTCAACTCGCCGGAACCACCTGCCAGACATGCCAGAACCACCTGCCGAGCACGCCGGAGCCACCTGCTGGACTCACCAGAACCACCCGCCTGACAGGCCAAAATCAACAGCTGGCTATGAGAGAACCACCTGGCAGACAATCCGCAATAACCTGCCAGGCATGCAGGAACCACCTCTCAGACGTAAGAGAACCACGTGCCGGACACGCTGGAACCACGTCCTGGACAGACTGGAACCACCTGCCGGACATGCCTGGACCACCTGCCGAGCACGCCGGAACCACCTGCTCGACTCGCAGGACCCATGTGCCAGACACGCCAAAATGAACTGCCGGCTACACCAGAACCACTTACCGGACACTCCGGAATAACCTGCCCGGCATGCCAGAACCACCTCTCAGAAGTGCCAGAAGCACGTGCTGGACATGCCGGAACAACCTATCGGACAGAACGGAACAACCTGCCGGACACACCAAAATCACCTGCGGGCTACGCCAGAACCACTTGGAGGACTCTCCGGGAAAACCTGCCGGGCATGCTGGAACCACCTCTCAGACGTGCCTGAACCACGTGGCGGACACTCCGCAAACGCATGTCGGGCCGGCCGGAACCACCTCTCAGACGTGCCAGAACCTCATGCCGGACACCCCAGAACCACCTGCTGGACAGACCGGAAACACCTGCCGGACACGCCGGAACCACATGTTCGACTCGCTGGAACCACATTCTGGACATGGCAAAATCACCTGCCGCCTATGCCAGAACCGCTTGGCGAACACTCCGGAATCACCTGTCAGGCATGCCGGAACCACCTCTCAGACCTGCCAGAACCACATGCCAATGACACCGGAAGCACCTGCCGAGCATGCCGGAAGCACCTGCTCGACTCGCCAGAACCACCTGTCGGACACGCCAAAATCACCTGCCGGCTACGCCACAGCCAGTTGGTGAACACTCCGGAAACACCTGCCGGGCTGGCTGGAACCACCTGCCAGCTACGCCAGAACCACTTGGCGGAGACTCCAGAAACACCTGTTGGGCCAGCCGGAACCACCTCTCAGACGTGCCAGAACCATGTGCCTGAGATGCTGGAACCACACCCCGAACAGACCGAAACCACCTGCCAGACCCAACTGAACCACCTGCCGAGCACGCAGGAACAACCTGCTCGCCTCGCCGGAACCACCTGCCGGGCGCAGCGGAAGCACCTGCCGAGCGCGCCGGAGCCACCTGCTCGCCTCGCCGGAACCACCTGCCGGGCCCAGCGGAAGCACGTGCCGAGCGCGCCGGAGCCACCTGCTCGCCTCGCCGGAACCACGTGCCGGGCCCTAACCCTAACCCTAACCCTAACCCTATCCCCAAACCCTAACCCTAACCCTAACCCCTAACCCTAAGCCTAACCCTAAACCCTAACCCAACCGTAACCCTAACCCTAACCCTACCCCTAACCCTAACCCCTAACCCCAAACCCTAAACCCTAACCCTAACCGTAACCCTAACCCTATCCCTAACCCTAACCTGAAGGACAGCCTGGAACCAGCTGCTCAACTCGCCGGAACCACCTGCCAGACATGCCAGAACCACCTGCCGAGCACGCCGGAGCCACCTGCTGGACTCACCAGAACCACCCGCCTGACAGGCCAAAATCAACAGCTGGCTATGAGAGAACCACCTGGCAGACAATCCGCAATAACCTGCCAGGCATGCAGGAACCACCTCTCAGACGTAAGAGAACCACGTGCCGGACACGCTGGAACCACGTCCTGGACAGACTGGAACCACCTGCCGGACATGCCTGGACCACCTGCCGAGCACGCCGGAACCACCTGCTCGACTCGCAGGACCCATGTGCCAGACACGCCAAAATGAACTGCCGGCTACACCAGAACCACTTACCGGACACTCCGGAATAACCTGCCCGGCATGCCAGAACCACCTCTCAGAAGTGCCAGAAGCACGTGCTGGACATGCCGGAACAACCTATCGGACAGAACGGAACAACCTGCCGGACACACCAAAATCACCTGCGGGCTACGCCAGAACCACTTGGAGGACTCTCCGGGAAAACCTGCCGGGCATGCTGGAACCACCTCTCAGACGTGCCTGAACCACGTGGCGGACACTCCGGAAACGCATGTCGGGCCGGCCGGAACCACCTCTCAGACGTGCCAGAACCTCATGCCGGACACCCCAGAACCACCTGCTGGACAGACCGGAAACACCTGCCGGACACGCCGGAACCACATGTTCGACTCGCTGGAACCACATTCTGGACATGGCAAAATCACCTGCCACCTATGCCAGAACCGCTTGGCGAACACTCCGGAATCACCTGTCAGGCATGCCGGAACCACCTCTCAGACCTGCCAGAACCACATGCCAATGACACCGGAAGCACCTGCCGAGCATGCCGGAAGCACCTGCTCGACTCGCCAGAACCACCTGTCGGACACGCCAAAATCACCTGCCGGCTACGCCACAGCCAGTTGGTGAACACTCCGGAAACACCTGCCGGGCTGGCTGGAACCACCTGCCAGCTACGCCAGAACCACTTGGCGGAGACTCCAGAAACACCTGTTGGGCCAGCCGGAACCACCTCTCAGACGTGCCAGAACCATGTGCCTGAGATGCTGGAACCACACCCCGAACAGACCGAAACCACCTGCCAGAGCCAACTGAACCACCTGCCGAGCACGCAGGAACAACATGCTCGCCTCGCCAGAACCACCTGCCGGGCGCAGCGGAAGCACCTGCCGAGCGCGCCGGAGCCACCTGCTCGCCTCGCCGGAACCACCTGCCGGGCCCAGCGGAAGCACGTGCCGAGCGCGCCGGAGCCACCTGCTCGCCTCGCTGGAACCACGTGCCGGGCCCTAACCCTAACCCTAACCCTAACCCTATCCCCAAACCCTAACCCTAACCCTAACCCCTAACCCTAAGCCTAACCCTAAACCCTAACCCAACCGTAACCCTAACCCTAACCCTACCCCTAACCCTAACCCCTAACCCCAAACCCTAAACCCTAACCCTAACCGTAACCCTAACCCTATCCCTAACCCTAACCTGAAGGACAGCCTGGAACCAGCTGCTCAACTCGCCGGAACCACCTGCCAGACATGCCAGAACCACCTGCCGAGCACGCCGGAGCCACCTGCTGGACTCACCAGAACCACCCGCCTGACAGGCCAAAATCAACAGCTGGCTATGAGAGAACCACCTGGCAGACAATCCGCAATAACCTGCCAGGCATGCAGGAACCACCTCTCAGACGTAAGAGAACCACGTGCCGGACACGCTGGAACCACGTCCTGGACAGACTGGAACCACCTGCCGGACATGCCTGGACCACCTGCCGAGCACGCCGGAACCACCTGCTCGACTCGCAGGACCCATGTGCCAGACACGCCAAAATGAACTGCCGGCTACACCAGAACCACTTACCGGACACTCCGGAATAACCTGCCCGGCATGCCAGAACCACCTCTCAGAAGTGCCAGAAGCACGTGCTGGACATGCCGGAACAACCTATCGGACAGAACGGAACAACCTGCCGGACACACCAAAATCACCTGCGGGCTACGCCAGAACCACTTGGAGGACTCTCCGGGAAAACCTGCCGGGCATGCTGGAACCACCTCTCAGACGTGCCTGAACCACGTGGCGGACACTCCGGAAACGCATGTCGGGCCGGCCGGAACCACCTCTCAGACGTGCCAGAACCTCATGCCGGACACCCCAGAACCACCTGCTGGACAGACCGGAAACACCTGCCGGACACGCCGGAACCACATGTTCGACTCGCTGGAACCACATTCTGGACATGGCAAAATCACCTGCCACCTATGCCAGAACCGCTTGGCGAACACTCCGGAATCACCTGTCAGGCATGCCGGAACCACCTCTCAGACCTGCCAGAACCACATGCCAATGACACCGGAAGCACCTGCCGAGCATGCCGGAAGCACCTGCTCGACTCGCCAGAACCACCTGTCGGACACGCCAAAATCACCTGCCGGCTACGCCACAGCCAGTTGGTGAACACTCCGGAAACACCTGCCGGGCTGGCTGGAACCACCTGCCAGCTACGCCAGAACCACTTGGCGGAGACTCCAGAAACACCTGTTGGGCCAGCCGGAACCACCTCTCAGACGTGCCAGAACCATGTGCCTGAGATGCTGGAACCACACCCCGAACAGACCGAAACCACCTGCCAGAGCCAACTGAACCACCTGCCGAGCACGCAGGAACAACATGCTCGCCTCGCCAGAACCACCTGCCGGGCGCAGCGGAAGCACCTGCCGAGCGCGCCGGAGCCACCTGCTCGCCTCGCCGGAACCACCTGCCGGGCCCAGCGGAAGCACGTGCCGAGCGCGCCGGAGCCACCTGCTCGCCTCGCTGGAACCACGTGCCGGGCCCTAACCCTAACCCTAACCCTAACCCTATCCCCAAACCCTAACCCTAACCCTAACCCCTAACCCTAAGCCTAACCCTAAACCCTAACCCAACCGTAACCCTAACCCTAACCCTACCCCTAACCCTAACCCCTAACCCCAAACCCTAAACCCTAACCCTAACCGTAACCCTAACCCTATCCCTAACCCTAACCTGAAGGACAGCCTGGAACCAGCTGCTCAACTCGCCGGAACCACCTGCCAGACATGCCAGAACCACCTGCCGAGCACGCCGGAGCCACCTGCTAGACTCACCAGAACCACCCGCCTGACAGGCCAAAATCAACAGCTGGCTATGAGAGAACCACCTGGCAGACAATCCGCAATAACCTGCCAGGCATGCAGGAACCACCTCTCAGACGTAAGAGAACCACGTGCCGGACACGCTGGAACCACGTCCTGGACAGACTGGAACCACCTGCCGGACATGCCTGGACCACCTGCCGAGCACGCCGGAACCACCTGCTCGACTCGCAGGACCCATGTGCCAGACACGCCAAAATGAACTGCCGGCTACACCAGAACCACTTACCGGACACTCCGGAATAACCTGCCCGGCATGCCAGAACCACCTCTCAGAAGTGCCAGAAGCACGTGCTGGACATGCCGGAACAACCTATCGGACAGAACGGAACAACCTGCCGGACACACCAAAATCACCTGCGGGCTATGCCAGAACCACTTGGAGGACTCTCCGGGAAAACCTGCCGGGCATGCTGGAACCACCTCTCAGACGTGCCTGAACCACGTGGCGGACACTCCGGAAACGCATGTCGGGCCGGCCGGAACCACCTCTCACACGTGCCAGAACCTCATGCCGGACACCCCAGAACCACCTGCTGGACAGACCGGAAACACCTGCCGGACACGCCGGAACCACATGTTCGACTCGCTGGAACCACATTCTGGACATGGCAAAATCACCTGCCGCCTATGCCAGAACCGCTTGGCGAACACTCCGGAATCACCTGTCAGGCATGCCGGAACCACCTCTCAGACCTGCCAGAACCACATGCCAATGACACCGGAAGCACCTGCCGAGCATGCCGGAAGCACCTGCTCGACTCGCCAGAACCACCTGTCGGACACGCCAAAATCACCTGCCGGCTACGCCACAGCCAGTTGGTGAAACTCCGGAAACACCTGCCGGGCTGGCTGGAACCACCTGCCAGCTACGCCAGAACCACTTGGCGGAGACTCCAGAAACACCTGTTGGGCCAGCCGGAACCACCTCTCAGACGTGCCAGAACCATGTGCCTGAGATGCTGGAACCACACCCCGAACAGACCTAAACCACCTGCCAGACCCAACTGAACCACCTGCCGAGCACGCAGGAACAACCTGCTCGCCTCGCCGGAACCACCTGCCGGGCGCAGCGGAAGCACCTGCCGAGCGCGCCGGAGCCACCTGCTCGCCTCGCCGGAACCACCTGCCGGGCCCAGCGGAAGCACGTGCCGAGCGCGCCGGAGCCACCTGCTCGCCTCGCCGGAACCACGTGCCGGGCCCTAACCCTAACCCTAACCCTAACCCTATCCCCAAACCCTAACCCTAACCCTAACCCCTAACCCTAAGCCTAACCCTAAACCCTAACCCAACCGTAACCCTGACCCTAACCCTACCCCAAACCCTAACCCCTAACCCCAAACCCTAAACCCTAACCCTAACCGTAACCCTAACCCTATCCCTAACCCTAACCTGAAGGACAGCCTGGAACCAGCTGCTCAACTCGCCGGAACCACCTGCCAGACATGCCAGAACCACCTGCCGAGCACGCCGGAGCCACCTGCTGGACTCACCAGAACCACCCGCCTGACAGGCCAAAATCAACAGCTGGCTATGAGAGAACCACCTGGCAGACAATCCGCAATAACCTGCCAGGCATGCAGGAACCACCTCTCAGACGTAAGAGAACCACGTGCCGGACACGCTGGAACCACGTCCTGGACAGACTGGAACCACCTGCCGGACATGCCTGGACCACCTGCCGAGCACGCCGGAACCACCTGCTCGACTCGCAGGACCCATGTGCCAGACACGCCAAAATGAACTGCCGGCTACACCAGAACCACTTACCGGACACTCCGGAATAACCTGCCCGGCATGCCAGAACCACCTCTCAGAAGTGCCAGAAGCACGTGCTGGACATGCCGGAACAACCTATCGGACAGAACGGAACAACCTGCCGGACACACCAAAATCACCTGCGGGCTACGCCAGAACCACTTGGAGGACTCTCCGGGAAAACCTGCCGGGCATGCTGGAACCACCTCTCAGACGTGCCTGAACCACGTGGCGGACACTCCGCAAACGCATGTCGGGCCGGCCGGAACCACCTCTCAGACGTGCCAGAACCTCATGCCGGACACCCCAGAACCACCTGCTGGACAGACCGGAAACACCTGCCGGACACGCCGGAACCACATGTTCGACTCGCTGGAACCACATTCTGGACATGGCAAAATCACCTGCCGCCTATGCCAGAACCGCTTGGCGAACACTCCGGAATCACCTGTCAGGCATGCCGGAACCACCTCTCAGACCTGCCAGAACCACATGCCAATGACACCGGAAGCACCTGCCGAGCATGCCGGAAGCACCTGCTCGACTCGCCAGAACCACCTGTCGGACACGCCAAAATCACCTGCCGGCTACGCCACAGCCAGTTGGTGAACACTCCGGAAACACCTGCCGGGCTGGCTGGAACCACCTGCCAGCTACGCCAGAACCACTTGGCGGAGACTCCAGAAACACCTGTTGGGCCAGCCGGAACCACCTCTCAGACGTGCCAGAACCATGTGCCTGAGATGCTGGAACCACACCCCGAACAGACCGAAACCACCTGCCAGACCCAACTGAACCACGTGCCGAGCACGCAGGAACAACCTGCTCGCCTCGCCGGAACCACCTGCTGGGCGCAGCGGAAGCACCTGCCGAGCGCGCCGGAGCCACCTGCTCGCCTCGCCGGAACCACGTGCCGGGCCCTAACCCTAACCCTAACCCTAACCCTATCCCCAAACCCTAACCCTAACCCTAACCCCTAACCCTAAGCCTAACCCTAAACCCTAACCCAACCGTAACCCTAACCCTAACCCTACCCCTAACCCTAACCCCTAACCCCAAACCCTAAACCCTAACCCTAACCGTAACCCTAACCCTATCCCTAACCCTAACCTGAAGGACAGCCTGGAACCAGCTGCTCAACTCGCCGGAACCACCTGCCAGACATGCCAGAACCACCTGCCGAGCACGCCGGAGCCACCTGCTGGACTCACCAGAACCACCCGCCTGACAGGCCAAAATCAACAGCTGGCTATGAGAGAACCACCTGGCAGACAATCCGCAATAACCTGCCAGGCATGCAGGAACCACCTCTCAGACGTAAGAGAACCACGTGCCGGACACGCTGGAACCACGTCCTGGACAGACTGGAACCACCTGCCGGACATGCCTGGACTACCTGCCGAGCACGCCGGAACCACCTGCTCGACTCGCAGGACCCATGTGCCAGACACGCCAAAATGAACTGCCGGCTACACCAGAACCACTTACCGGACACTCCGGAATAACCTGCCCGGCATGCCAGAACCACCTCTCAGAAGTGCCAGAAGCACGTGCTGGACATGCCGGAACAACCTATCGGACAGAACGGAACAACCTGCCGGACACACCAAAATCACCTGCGGGCTACGCCAGAACCACTTGGAGGACTCTCCGGGAAAACCTGCCGGGCATGCTGGAACCACCTCTCAGACGTGCCTGAACCACGTGGCGGACACTCCGGAAACGCATGTCGGGCCGGCCGGAACCACCTCTCAGACGTGCCAGAACCTCATGCCGGACACCCCAGAACCACCTGCTGGACAGACCGGAAACACCTGCCGGACACGCCGGAACCACATGTTCGACTCGCTGGAACCACATTCTGGACATGGCAAAATCACCTGCCGCCTATGCCAGAACCGCTTGGCGAACACTCCGGAATCACCTGTCAGGCATGCCGGAACCACCTCTCAGACCTGCCAGAACCACATGCCAATGACACCGGAAGCACCTGCCGAGCATGCCGGAAGCACCTGCTCGACTCGCCAGAACCACCTGTCGGACACGCCAAAATCACCTGCCGGCTACGCCACAGCCAGTTGGTGAAACTCCGGAAACACCTGCCGGGCTGGCTGGAACCACCTGCCAGCTACGCCAGAACCACTTGGCGGAGACTCCAGAAACACCTGTTGGGCCAGCCGGAACCACCTCTCAGACGTGCCAGAACCATGTGCCTGAGATGCTGGAACCACACCCCGAACAGACCGAAACCACCTGCCAGACCCAACTGAACCACCTGCCGAGCACGCAGGAACAACCTGCTCGCCTCGCCGGAACCACCTGCCGGGCCCAGCGGAAGCACGTGCCGAGCGCGCCGGAGCCACCTGCTCGCCTCGCCGGAACCACCTGCCGGGCCCAGCGGAAGCACGTGCCGAGCGCGCCGGAGCCACCTGCTCGCCTCGCCGGAACCACGTGCCGGGCCCTAACCCTAACCCTAACCCTAACCCTATCCCCAAACCCTAACCCTAACCCTAACCCCTAACCCTAAGCCTAACCCTAAACCCTAACCCAACCGTAACCCTAACCCTAACCCTACCCCTAACCCTAACCCCTAACCCCAAACCCTAAACCCTAACCCTAACCGTAACCCTAACCCTATCCCTAACCCTAACCTGACGGACAGGCTGGAACCAGCTGCTCAACTCGCCGGAACCACCTGCCAGACATGCCAGAACCACCTGCCGAGCACGCCGGAGCCACCTGCTGGACTCACCAGAACCACCCGCCTGACAGGCCAAAATCAACAGCTGGCTATGAGAGAACCACCTGGCAGACAATCCGCAATAACCTGCCAGGCATGCAGGAACCACCTCTCAGACGTAAGAGAACCACGTGCCGGACACGCTGGAACCACGTCCTGGACAGACTGGAACCACCTGCCGGACATGCCTGGACCACCTGCCGAGCACGCCGGAACCACCTGCTCGACTCGCAGGACCCATGTGCCAGACACGCCAAAATGAACTGCCGGCTACACCAGAACCACTTACCGGACACTCCGGAATAACCTGCCCGGCATGCCAGAACCACCTCTCAGAAGTGCCAGAAGCACGTGCTGGACATGCCGGAACAACCTATCGGACAGAACGGAACAACCTGCCGGACACACCAAAATCACCTGCGGGCTACGCCAGAACCACTTGGAGGACTCTCCGGGAAAACCTGCCGGGCATGCTGGAACCACCTCTCAGACGTGCCTGAACCACGTGGCGGACACTCCGCAAACGCATGTCGGGCCGGCCGGAACCACCTCTCAGACGTGCCAGAACCTCATGCCGGACACCCCAGAACCACCTGCTGGACAGACCGGAAACACCTGCCGGACACGCCGGAACCACATGTTCGACTCGCTGGAACCACATTCTGGACATGGCAAAATCACCTGCCGCCTATGCCAGAACCGCTTGGCGAACACTCCGGAATCACCTGTCAGGCATGCCGGAACCACCTCTCAGACCTGCCAGAACCACATGCCAATGACACCGGAAGCACCTGCCGAGCATGCCGGAAGCACCTGCTCGACTCGCCAGAACCACCTGTCGGACACGCCAAAATCACCTGCCGGCTACGCCACAGCCAGTTGGTGAACACTCCGGAAACACCTGCCGGGCTGGCTGGAACCACCTGCCAGCTACGCCAGAACCACTTGGCGGAGACTCCAGAAACACCTGTTGGGCCAGCCGGAACCACCTCTCAGACGTGCCAGAACCATGTGCCTGAGATGCTGGAACCACACCCCGAACAGACCGAAACCACCTGCCAGACCCAACTGAACCACCTGCCGAGCACGCAGGAACAACCTGCTCGCCTCGCCGGAACCACCTGCCGGGCGCAGCGGAAGCACCTGCCGAGCGCGCCGGAGCCACCTGCTCGCCTCGCCGGAACCACCTGCCGGGCCCAGCGGAAGCACGTGCCGAGCGCGCCGGAGCCACCTGCTCGCCTCGCCGGAACCACGTGCCGGGCCCTAACCCTAACCCTAACCCTAACCCTATCCCCAAACCCTAACCCTAACCCTAACCCCTAACCCTAAGCCTAACCCTAAACCCTAACCCAACCGTAACCCTGACCCTAACCCTACCCCTAACCCTAACCCCTAACCCCAAACCCTAAACCCTAACCCTAACCGTAACCCTAACCCTATCCCTAACCCTAACCTGAAGGACAGCCTGGAACCAGCTGCTCAACTCGCCGGAACCACCTGCCAGACATGCCAGAACCACCTGCCGAGCACGCCGGAGCCACCTGCTGGACTCACCAGAACCACCCGCCTGACAGGCCAAAATCAACAGCTGGCTATGAGAGAACCACCTGGCAGACAATCCGCAATAACCTGCCAGGCATGCAGGAACCACCTCTCAGACGTAAGAGAACCACGTGCCGGACACGCTGGAACCACGTCCTGGACAGACTGGAACCACCTGCCGGACATGCCTGGACCACCTGCCGAGCACGCCGGAACCACCTGCTCGACTCGCAGGACCCATGTGCCAGACACGCCAAAATGAACTGCCGGCTACACCAGAACCACTTACCGGACACTCCGGAATAACCTGCCCGGCATGCCAGAACCACCTCTCAGAAGTGCCAGAAGCACGTGCTGGACATGCCGGAACAACCTATCGGACAGAACGGAACAACCTGCCGGACACACCAAAATCACCTGCGGGCTACGCCAGAACCACTTGGAGGACTCTCCGGGAAAACCTGCCGGGCATGCTGGAACCACCTCTCAGACGTGCCTGAACCACGTGGCGGACACTCCGCAAACGCATGTCGGGCCGGCCGGAACCACCTCTCAGACGTGCCAGAACCTCATGCCGGACACCCCAGAACCACCTGCTGGACAGACCGGAAACACCTGCCGGACACGCCGGAACCACATGTTCGACTCGCTGGAACCACATTCTGGACATGGCAAAATCACCTGCCGCCTATGCCAGAACCGCTTGGCGAACACTCCGGAATCACCTGTCAGGCATGCCGGAACCACCTCTCAGACCTGCCAGAACCACATGCCAATGACACCGGAAGCACCTGCCGAGCATGCCGGAAGCACCTGCTCGACTCGCCAGAACCACCTGTCGGACACGCCAAAATCACCTGCCGGCTACGCCACAGCCAGTTGGTGAACACTCCGGAAACACCTGCCGGGCTGGCTGGAACCACCTGCCAGCTACGCCAGAACCACTTGGCGGAGACTCCAGAAACACCTGTTGGGCCAGCCGGAACCACCTCTCAGACGTGCCAGAACCATGTGCCTGAGATGCTGGAACCACACCCCGAACAGACCGAAACCACCTGCCAGACCCAACTGAACCACGTGCCGAGCACGCAGGAACAACCTGCTCGCCTCGCCGGAACCACCTGCTGGGCGCAGCGGAAGCACCTGCCGAGCGCGCCGGAGCCACCTGCTCGCCTCGCCGGAACCACCTGCCGGGCCCAGCGGAAGCACGTGCCGAGCGCGCCGGAGCCACCTGCTCGCCTCGCCGGAACCACCTGCCGGGCCCAGCGGAAGCACCTGCCGAGCGCGCCGGAGCCACCTGCTCGCCTCGCCGGAACCACGTGCCGGGCCCTAACCCTAACCCTAACCCTAACCCTATCCCCAAACCCTAACCCTAACCCTAACCCCTAACCCTAAGCCTAACCCTAAACCCTAACCCAACCGTAACCCTAACCCTAACCCTACCCCTAACCCTAACCCCTAACCCCAAACCCTAAACCCTAACCCTAACCGTAACCCTAACCCTATCCCTAACCCTAACCTGACGGACAGGCTGGAACCAGCTGCTCAACTCGCCGGAACCACCTGCCAGACATGCCAGAACCACCTGCCGAGCACGCCAGAGCCACCTGCTGGACTCACCAGAACCACCCGCCTGACAGGCCAAAATCAACAGCTGGCTATGAGAGAACCACCTGGCAGACAATCCGCAATAACCTGCCAGGCATGCAGGAACCACCTCTCAGACGTAAGAGAACCACGTGCCGGACACGCTGGAACCACGTCCTGGACAGACTGGAACCACCTGCCGGACATGCCTGGACCACCTGCCGAGCACGCCGGAACCACCTGCTCGACTCGCAGGACCCATGTGCCAGACACGCCAAAATGAACTGCCGGCTACACCAGAACCACTTACCGGACACTCCGGAATAACCTGCCCGGCATGCCAGAACCACCTCTCAGAAGTGCCAGAAGCACGTGCTGGACATGCCGGAACAACCTATCGGACAGAACGGAACAACCTGCCGGACACACCAAAATCACCTGCGGGCTACGCCAGAACCACTTGGAGGACTCTCCGGGAAAACCTGCCGGGCATGCTGGAACCACCTCTCAGACGTGCCTGAACCACGTGGCGGACACTCCGCAAACGCATGTCGGGCCGGCCGGAACCACCTCTCAGACGTGCCAGAACCTCATGCCGGACACCCCAGAACCACCTGCTGGACAGACCGGAAACACCTGCCGGACACGCCGGAACCACATGTTCGACTCGCTGGAACCACATTCTGGACATGGCAAAATCACCTGCCGCCTATGCCAGAACCGCTTGGCGAACACTCCGGAATCACCTGTCAGGCATGCCGGAACCACCTCTCAGACCTGCCAGAACCACATGCCAATGACACCGGAAGCACCTGCCGAGCATGCCGGAAGCACCTGCTCGACTCGCCAGAACCACCTGTCGGACACGCCAAAATCACCTGCCGGCTACGCCACAGCCAGTTGGTGAACACTCCGGAAACACCTGCCGGGCTGGCTGGAACCACCTGCCAGCTACGCCAGAACCACTTGGCGGAGACTCCAGAAACACCTGTTGGGCCAGCCGGAACCACCTCTCAGACGTGCCAGAACCATGTGCCTGAGATGCTGGAACCACACCCCGAACAGACCGAAACCACCTGCCAGACCCAACTGAACCACCTGCCGAGCACGCAGGAACAACCTGCTCGCCTCGCCGGAACCACCTGCCGGGCGCAGCGGAAGCACCTGCCGAGCGCGCCGGAGCCACCTGCTCGCCTCGCCGGAACCACCTGCCGGGCCCAGCGGAAGCACCTGCCGAGCGCGCCGGAGCCACCTGCTCGCCTCGCCGGAACCACGTGCCGGGCCCTAACCCTAACCCTAACCCTAACCCTATCCCCAAACCCTAACCCTAACCCTAACCCCTAACCCTAAGCCTAACCCTAAACCCTAACCCAACCGTAACCCTAACCCTAACCCTACCCCTAACCCTAACCCCTAACCCCAAACCCTAAACCCTAACCCTAACCGTAACCCTAACCCTATCCCTAACCCTAACCTGACGGACAGGCTGGAACCAGCTGCTCAACTCGCCGGAACCACCTGCCAGACATGCCAGAACCACCTGCCGAGCACGCCGGAGCCACCTGCTGGACTCACCAGAACCACCCGCCTGACAGGCCAAAATCAACAGCTGGCTATGAGAGAACCACCTGGCAGACAATCCGCAATAACCTGCCAGGCATGCAGGAACCACCTCTCAGACGTAAGAGAACCACGTGCCGGACACGCTGGAACCAGTCCTGGACAGACTGGAACCACCTGCCGGACATGCCTGGACTACCTGCCGAGCACGCCGGAACCACCTGCTCGACTCGCAGGACCCATGTGCCAGACACGCCAAAATGAACTGCCGGCTACACCAGAACCACTTACCGGACACTCCGGAATAACCTGCCCGGCATGCCAGAACCACCTCTCAGAAGTGCCAGAAGCACGTGCTGGACATGCCGGAACAACCTATCGGACAGAACGGAACAACCTGCCGGACACACCAAAATCACCTGCGGGCTACGCCAGAACCACTTGGAGGACTCTCCGGGAAAACCTGCCGGGCATGCTGGAACCACCTCTCAGACGTGCCTGAACCACGTGGCGGACACTCCGGAAACGCATGTCGGGCCGGCCGGAACCACCTCTCAGACGTGCCAGAACCTCATGCCGGACACCCCAGAACCACCTGCTGGACAGACCGGAAACACCTGCCGGACACGCCGGAACCACATGTTCGACTCGCTGGAACCACATTCTGGACATGGCAAAATCACCTGCCGCCTATGCCAGAACCGCTTGGCGAACACTCCGGAATCACCTGTCAGGCATGCCGGAACCACCTCTCAGACCTGCCAGAACCACATGCCAATGACACCGGAAGCACCTGCCGAGCATGCCGGAAGCACCTGCTCGACTCGCCAGAACCACCTGTCGGACACGCCAAAATCACCTGCCGGCTACGCCACAGCCAGTTGGTGAAACTCCGGAAACACCTGCCGGGCTGGCTGGAACCACCTGCCAGCTACGCCAGAACCACTTGGCGGAGACTCCAGAAACACCTGTTGGGCCAGCCGGAACCACCTCTCAGACGTGCCAGAACCATGTGCCTGAGATGCTGGAACCACACCCCGAACAGACCGAAACCACCTGCCAGACCCAACTGAACCACCTGCCGAGCACGCAGGAACAACCTGCTCGCCTCGCCGGAACCACCTGCCGGGCCCAGCGGAAGCACGTGCCGAGCGCGCCGGAGCCACCTGCTCGCCTCGCCGGAACCACGTGCCGGGCCCTAACCCTAACCCTAACCCTAACCCTATCCCCAAACCCTAACCCTAACCCTAACCCCTAACCCTAAGCCTAACCCTAAACCCTAACCCAACCGTAACCCTAACCCTAACCCTACCCCTAACCCTAACCCCTAACCCCAAACCCTAAACCCTAACCCTAACCGTAACCCTAACCCTATCCCTAACCCTAACCTGAAGGACAGCCTGGAACCAGCTGCTCAACTCGCCGGAACCACCTGCCAGACATGCCAGAACCACCTGCCGAGCACGCCGGAGCCACCTGCTGGACTCACCAGAACCACCCGCCTGACAGGCCAAAATCAACAGCTGGCTATGAGAGAACCACCTGGCAGACAATCCGCAATAACCTGCCAGGCATGCAGGAACCACCTCTCAGACGTAAGAGAACCACGTGCCGGACACGCTGGAACCACGTCCTGGACAGACTGGAACCACCTGCCGGACATGCCTGGACCACCTGCCGAGCACGCCGGAACCACCTGCTCGACTCGCAGGACCCATGTGCCAGACACGCCAAAATGAACTGCCGGCTACACCAGAACCACTTACCGGACACTCCGGAATAACCTGCCCGGCATGCCAGAACCACCTCTCAGAAGTGCCAGAAGCACGTGCTGGACATGCCGGAACAACCTATCGGACAGAACGGAACAACCTGCCGGACACACCAAAATCACCTGCGGGCTACGCCAGAACCACTTGGAGGACTCTCCGGGAAAACCTGCCGGGCATGCTGGAACCACCTCTCAGACGTGCCTGAACCACGTGGCGGACACTCCGCAAACGCATGTCGGGCCGGCCGGAACCACCTCTCAGACGTGCCAGAACCTCATGCCGGACACCCCAGAACCACCTGCTGGACAGACCGGAAACACCTGCCGGACACGCCGGAACCACATGTTCGACTCGCTGGAACCACATTCTGGACATGGCAAAATCACCTGCCGCCTATGCCAGAACCGCTTGGCGAACACTCCGGAATCACCTGTCAGGCATGCCGGAACCACCTCTCAGACCTGCCAGAACCACATGCCAATGACACCGGAAGCACCTGCCGAGCATGCCGGAAGCACCTGCTCGACTCGCCAGAACCACCTGTCGGACACGCCAAAATCACCTGCCGGCTACGCCACAGCCAGTTGGTGAACACTCCGGAAACACCTGCCGGGCTGGCTGGAACCACCTGCCAGCTACGCCAGAACCACTTGGCGGAGACTCCAGAAACACCTGTTGGGCCAGCCGGAACCACCTCTCAGACGTGCCAGAACCATGTGCCTGAGATGCTGGAACCACACCCCGAACAGACCGAAACCACCTGCCAGACCCAACTGAACCACCTGCCGAGCACGCAGGAACAACCTGCTCGCCTCGCCGGAACCACCTGCCGGGCGCAGCGGAAGCACCTGCCGAGCGCGCCGGAGCCACCTGCTCGCCTCGCCGGAACCACCTGCCGGGCCCAGCGGAAGCACCTGCCGAGCGCGCCGGAGCCACCTGCTCGCCTCGCCGGAACCACGTGCCGGGCCCTAACCCTAACCCTAACCCTAACCCTATCCCCAAACCCTAACCCTAACCCTAACCCCTAACCCTAAGCCTAACCCTAAACCCTAACCCAACCGTAACCCTAACCCTAACCCTACCCCTAACCCTAACCCCTAACCCCAAACCCTAAACCCTAACCCTAACCGTAACCCTAACCCTATCCCTAACCCTAACCTGAAGGACAGCCTGGAACCAGCTGCTCAACTCGCCGGAACCACCTGCCAGACATGCCAGAACCACCTGCCGAGCACGCCGGAGCCACCTGCTGGACTCACCAGAACCACCCGCCTGACAGGCCAAAATCAACAGCTGGCTATGAGAGAACCACCTGGCAGACAATCCGCAATAACCTGCCAGGCATGCAGGAACCACCTCTCAGACGTAAGAGAACCACGTGCCGGACACGCTGGAACCACGTCCTGGACAGACTGGAACCACCTGCCGGACATGCCTGGACTACCTGCCGAGCACGCCGGAACCACCTGCTCGACTCGCAGGACCCATGTGCCAGACACGCCAAAATGAACTGCCGGCTACACCAGAACCACTTACCGGACACTCCGGAATAACCTGCCCGGCATGCCAGAACCACCTCTCAGAAGTGCCAGAAGCACGTGCTGGACATGCCGGAACAACCTATCGGACAGAACGGAACAACCTGCCGGACACACCAAAATCACCTGCGGGCTACGCCAGAACCACTTGGAGGACTCTCCGGGAAAACCTGCCGGGCATGCTGGAACCACCTCTCAGACGTGCCTGAACCACGTGGCGGACACTCCGGAAACGCATGTCGGGCCGGCCGGAACCACCTCTCAGACGTGCCAGAACCTCATGCCGGACACCCCAGAACCACCTGCTGGACAGACCGGAAACACCTGCCGGACACGCCGGAACCACATGTTCGACTCGCTGGAACCACATTCTGGACATGGCAAAATCACCTGCCGCCTATGCCAGAACCGCTTGGCGAACACTCCGGAATCACCTGTCAGGCATGCCGGAACCACCTCTCAGACCTGCCAGAACCACATGCCAATGACACCGGAAGCACCTGCCGAGCATGCCGGAAGCACCTGCTCGACTCGCCAGAACCACCTGTCGGACACGCCAAAATCACCTGCCGGCTACGCCACAGCCAGTTGGTGAAACTCCGGAAACACCTGCCGGGCTGGCTGGAACCACCTGCCAGCTACGCCAGAACCACTTGGCGGAGACTCCAGAAACACCTGTTGGGCCAGCCGGAACCACCTCTCAGACGTGCCAGAACCATGTGCCTGAGATGCTGGAACCACACCCCGAACAGACCGAAACCACCTGCCAGACCCAACTGAACCACCTGCCGAGCACGCAGGAACAACCTGCTCGCCTCGCCGGAACCACCTGCCGGGCCCAGCGGAAGCACGTGCCGAGCGCGCCGGAGCCACCTGCTCGCCTCGCCGGAACCACCTGCCGGGCCCAGCGGAAGCACGTGCCGAGCGCGCCGGAGCCACCTGCTCGCCTCGCCGGAACCACGTGCCGGGCCCTAACCCTAACCCTAACCCTAACCCTATCCCCAAACCCTAACCCTAACCCTAACCCCTAACCCTAAGCCTAACCCTAAACCCTAACCCAACCGTAACCCTAACCCTAACCCTACCCCTAACCCTAACCCCTAACCCCAAACCCTAAACCCTAACCCTAACCGTAACCCTAACCCTATCCCTAACCCTAACCTGAAAGACAGCCTGGAACCAGCTGCTCAACTCGCCGGAACCACCTGCCAGACATGCCAGAACCACCTGCCGAGCACGCCGGAGCCACCTGCTGGACTCACCAGAACCACCCGCCTGACAGGCCAAAATCAACAGCTGGCTATGAGAGAACCACCTGGCAGACAATCCGCAATAACCTGCCAGGCATGCAGGAACCACCTCTCAGACGTAAGAGAACCACGTGCCGGACACGCTGGAACCACGTCCTGGACAGACTGGAACCACCTGCCGGACATGCCTGGACCACCTGCCGAGCACGCCGGAACCACCTGCTCGACTCGCAGGACCCATGTGCCAGACACGCCAAAATGAACTGCCGGCTACACCAGAACCACTTACCGGACACTCCGGAATAACCTGCCCGGCATGCCAGAACCACCTCTCAGAAGTGCCAGAAGCACGTGCTGGACATGCCGGAACAACCTATCGGACAGAACGGAACAACCTGCCGGACACACCAAAATCACCTGCGGGCTACGCCAGAACCACTTGGAGGACTCTCCGGGAAAACCTGCCGGGCATGCTGGAACCACCTCTCAGACGTGCCTGAACCACGTGGCGGACACTCCGCAAACGCATGTCGGGCCGGCCGGAACCACCTCTCAGACGTGCCAGAACCTCATGCCGGACACCCCAGAACCACCTGCTGGACAGACCGGAAACACCTGCCGGACACGCCGGAACCACATGTTCGACTCGCTGGAACCACATTCTGGACATGGCAAAATCACCTGCCGCCTATGCCAGAACCGCTTGGCGAACACTCCGGAATCACCTGTCAGGCATGCCGGAACCACCTCTCAGACCTGCCAGAACCACATGCCAATGACACCGGAAGCACCTGCCGAGCATGCCGGAAGCACCTGCTCGACTCGCCAGAACCACCTGTCGGACACGCCAAAATCACCTGCCGGCTACGCCACAGCCAGTTGGTGAACACTCCGGAAACACCTGCCGGGCTGGCTGGAACCACCTGCCAGCTACGCCAGAACCACTTGGCGGAGACTCCAGAAACACCTGTTGGGCCAGCCGGAACCACCTCTCAGACGTGCCAGAACCATGTGCCTGAGATGCTGGAACCACACCCCGAACAGACCGAAACCACCTGCCAGACCCAACTGAACCACGTGCCGAGCACGCAGGAACAACCTGCTCGCCTCGCCGGAACCACCTGCCGGGCGCAGCGGAAGCACCTGCCGAGCGCGCCGGAGCCACCTGCTCGCCTCGCCGGAACCACCTGCCGGGCCCAGCGGAAGCACCTGCCGAGCGCGCCGGAGCCACCTGCTCGCCTCGCCGGAACCACGTGCCGGGCCCTAACCCTAACCCTAACCCTAACCCTATCCCCAAACCCTAACCCTAACCCTAACCCCTAACCCTAAGCCTAACCCTAAACCCTAACCCAACCGTAACCCTAACCCTAACCCTACCCCTAACCCTAACCCCTAACCCCAAACCCTAAACCCTAACCCTAACCGTAACCCTAACCCTATCCCTAACCCTAACCTGACGGACAGGCTGGAACCAGCTGCTCAACTCGCCGGAACCACCTGCCAGACATGCCAGAACCACCTGCCGAGCACGCCGGAGCCACCTGCTGGACTCACCAGAACCACCCGCCTGACAGGCCAAAATCAACAGCTGGCTATGAGAGAACCACCTGGCAGACAATCCGCAATAACCTGCCAGGCATGCAGGAACCACCTCTCAGACGTAAGAGAACCACGTGCCGGACACGCTGGAACCACGTCCTGGACAGACTGGAACCACCTGCCGGACATGCCTGGACCACCTGCCGAGCACGCCGGAACCACCTGCTCGACTCGCAGGACCCATGTGCCAGACACGCCAAAATGAACTGCCGGCTACACCAGAACCACTTACCGGACACTCCGGAATAACCTGCCCGGCATGCCAGAACCACCTCTCAGAAGTGCCAGAAGCACGTGCTGGACATGCCGGAACAACCTATCGGACAGAACGGAACAACCTGCCGGACACACCAAAATCACCTGCGGGCTACGCCAGAACCACTTGGAGGACTCTCCGGGAAAACCTGCCGGGCATGCTGGAACCACCTCTCAGACGTGCCTGAACCACGTGGCGGACACTCCGCAAACGCATGTCGGGCCGGCCGGAACCACCTCTCAGACGTGCCAGAACCTCATGCCGGACACCCCAGAACCACCTGCTGGACAGACCGGAAACACCTGCCGGACACGCCGGAACCACATGTTCGACTCGCTGGAACCACATTCTGGACATGGCAAAATCACCTGCCGCCTATGCCAGAACCGCTTGGCGAACACTCCGGAATCACCTGTCAGGCATGCCGGAACCACCTCTCAGACCTGCCAGAACCACATGCCAATGACACCGGAAGCACCTGCCGAGCATGCCGGAAGCACCTGCTCGACTCGCCAGAACCACCTGTCGGACATGCCAAAATCACCTGCCGGCTACGCCACAGCCAGTTGGTGAACACTCCGGAAACACCTGCCGGGCTGGCTGGAACCACCTGCCAGCTACGCCAGAACCACTTGGCGGAGACTCCAGAAACACCTGTTGGGCCAGCCGGAACCACCTCTCAGACGTGCCAGAACCATGTGCCTGAGATGCTGGAACCACACCCCGAACAGACCGAAACCACCTGCCAGACCCAACTGAACCACCTGCCGAGCACGCAGGAACAACCTGCTCGCCTCGCCGGAACCACCTGCCGGGCGCAGCGGAAGCACCTGCCGAGCGCGCCGGAGCCACCTGCTCGCCTCGCCGGAACCACCTGCCGGGCCCAGCGGAAGCACGTGCCGAGCGCGCCGGAGCCACCTGCTCGCCTCGCCGGAACCACGTGCCGGGCCCTAACCCTAACCCTAACCCTAACCCTATCCCCAAACCCTAACCCTAACCCTAACCCCTAACCCTAAGCCTAACCCTAAACCCTAACCCAACCGTAACCCTGACCCTAACCCTACCCCTAACCCTAACCCCTAACCCCAAACCCTAAACCCTAACCCTAACCGTAACCCTAACCCTATCCCTAACCCTAACCTGAAGGACAGCCTGGAACCAGCTGCTCAACTCGCCGGAACCACCTGCCAGACATGCCAGAACCACCTGCCGAGCACGCCGGAGCCACCTGCTGGACTCACCAGAACCACCCGCCTGACAGGCCAAAATCAACAGCTGGCTATGAGAGAACCACCTGGCAGACAATCCGCAATAACCTGCCAGGCATGCAGGAACCACCTCTCAGACGTAAGAGAACCACGTGCCGGACACGCTGGAACCACGTCCTGGACAGACTGGAACCACCTGCCGGACATGCCTGGACCACCTGCCGAGCACGCCGGAACCACCTGCTCGACTCGCAGGACCCATGTGCCAGACACGCCAAAATGAACTGCCGGCTACACCAGAACCACTTACCGGACACTCCGGAATAACCTGCCCGGCATGCCAGAACCACCTCTCAGAAGTGCCAGAAGCACGTGCTGGACATGCCGGAACAACCTATCGGACAGAACGGAACAACCTGCCGGACACACCAAAATCACCTGCGGGCTACGCCAGAACCACTTGGAGGACTCTCCGGGAAAACCTGCCGGGCATGCTGGAACCACCTCTCAGACGTGCCTGAACCACGTGGCGGACACTCCGCAAACGCATGTCGGGCCGGCCGGAACCACCTCTCAGACGTGCCAGAACCTCATGCCGGACACCCCAGAACCACCTGCTGGACAGACCGGAAACACCTGCCGGACACGCCGGAACCACATGTTCGACTCGCTGGAACCACATTCTGGACATGGCAAAATCACCTGCCGCCTATGCCAGAACCGCTTGGCGAACACTCCGGAATCACCTGTCAGGCATGCCGGAACCACCTCTCAGACCTGCCAGAACCACATGCCAATGACACCGGAAGCACCTGCCGAGCATGCCGGAAGCACCTGCTCGACTCGCCAGAACCACCTGTCGGACACGCCAAAATCACCTGCCGGCTACGCCACAGCCAGTTGGTGAACACTCCGGAAACACCTGCCGGGCTGGCTGGAACCACCTGCCAGCTACGCCAGAACCACTTGGCGGAGACTCCAGAAACACCTGTTGGGCCAGCCGGAACCACCTCTCAGACGTGCCAGAACCATGTGCCTGAGATGCTGGAACCACACCCCGAACAGACCGAAACCACCTGCCAGACCCAACTGAACCACGTGCCGAGCACGCAGGAACAACCTGCTCGCCTCGCCGGAACCACCTGCTGGGCGCAGCGGAAGCACCTGCCGAGCGCGCCGGAGCCACCTGCTCGCCTCGCCGGAACCACCTGCCGGGCCCAGCGGAAGCACGTGCCGAGCGCGCCGGAGCCACCTGCTCGCCTCGCCGGAACCACCTGCCGGGCCCAGCGGAAGCACCTGCCGAGCGCGCCGGAGCCACCTGCTCGCCTCGCCGGAACCACGTGCCGGGCCCTAACCCTAACCCTAACCCTAACCCTATCCACAAACCCTAACCCTAACCCTAACCCCTAACCCTAAGCCTAACCCTAAACCCTAACCCAACCGTAACCCTAACCCTAACCCTACCCCTAACCCTAACCCCTAACCCCAAACCCTAAACCCTAACCCTAACCGTAACCCTAACCCTATCCCTAACCCTAACCTGACGGACAGGCTGGAACCAGCTGCTCAACTCGCCGGAACCACCTGCCAGACATGCCAGAACCACCTGCCGAGCACGCCAAAATCAACAGCTGGCTATGAGAGAACCACCTGGCAGACAATCCGCAATAACCTGCCAGGCATGCAGGAACCACCTCTCAGACGTAAGAGAACCACGTGCCGGACACGCTGGAACCACGTCCTGGACAGACTGGAACCACCTGCCGGACATGCCTGGACCACCTGCCGAGCACGCCGGAACCACCTGCTCGACTCGCAGGACCCATGTGCCAGACACGCCAAAATGAACTGCCGGCTACACCAGAACCACTTACCGGACACTCCGGAATAACCTGCCCGGCATGCCAGAACCACCTCTCAGAAGTGCCAGAAGCACGTGCTGGACATGCCGGAACAACCTATCGGACAGAACGGAACAACCTGCCGGACACACCAAAATCACCTGCGGGCTACGCCAGAACCACTTGGAGGACTCTCCGGGAAAACCTGCCGGGCATGCTGGAACCACCTCTCAGACGTGCCTGAACCACGTGGCGGACACTCCGCAAACGCATGTCGGGCCGGCCGGAACCACCTCTCAGACGTGCCAGAACCTCATGCCGGACACCCCAGAACCACCTGCTGGACAGACCGGAAACACCTGCCGGACACGCCGGAACCACATGTTCGACTCGCTGGAACCACATTCTGGACATGGCAAAATCACCTGCCGCCTATGCCAGAACCGCTTGGCGAACACTCCGGAATCACCTGTCAGGCATGCCGGAACCACCTCTCAGACCTGCCAGAACCACATGCCAATGACACCGGAAGCACCTGCCGAGCATGCCGGAAGCACCTGCTCGACTCGCCAGAACCACCTGTCGGACACGCCAAAATCACCTGCCGGCTACGCCACAGCCAGTTGGTGAACACTCCGGAAACACCTGCCGGGCTGGCTGGAACCACCTGCCAGCTACGCCAGAACCACTTGGCGGAGACTCCAGAAACACCTGTTGGGCCAGCCGGAACCACCTCTCAGACGTGCCAGAACCATGTGCCTGAGATGCTGGAACCACACCCCGAACAGACCGAAACCACCTGCCAGACCCAACTGAACCACCTGCCGAGCACGCAGGAACAACCTGCTCGCCTCGCCGGAACCACCTGCCGGGCGCAGCGGAAGCACCTGCCGAGCGCGCCGGAGCCACCTGCTCGCCTCGCCGGAACCACCTGACGGGCCCAGCGGAAGCACCTGCCGAGCGCGCCGGAGCCACCTGCTCGCCTCGCCGGAACCACGTGCCGGGCCCTAACCCTAACCCTAACCCTAACCCTATCCCCAAACCCTAACCCTAACCCTAACCCCTAACCCTAAGCCTAACCCTAAACCCTAACCCAACCGTAACCCTAACCCTAACCCTACCCCTAACCCTAACCCCTAACCCCAAACCCTAAACCCTAACCCTAACCGTAACCCTAACCCTATCCCTAACCCTAACCTGACGGACAGGCTGGAACCAGCTGCTCAACTCGCCGGAACCACCTGCCAGACATGCCAGAACCACCTGCCGAGCACGCCGGAGCCACCTGCTGGACTCACCAGAACCACCCGCCTGACAGGCCAAAATCAACAGCTGGCTATGAGAGAACCACCTGGCAGACAATCCGCAATAACCTGCCAGGCATGCAGGAACCACCTCTCAGACGTAAGAGAACCACGTGCCGGACACGCTGGAACCAGTCCTGGACAGACTGGAACCACCTGCCGGACATGCCTGGACTACCTGCCGAGCACGCCGGAACCACCTGCTCGACTCGCAGGACCCATGTGCCAGACACGCCAAAATGAACTGCCGGCTACACCAGAACCACTTACCGGACACTCCGGAATAACCTGCCCGGCATGCCAGAACCACCTCTCAGAAGTGCCAGAAGCACGTGCTGGACATGCCGGAACAACCTATCGGACAGAACGGAACAACCTGCCGGACACACCAAAATCACCTGCGGGCTACGCCAGAACCACTTGGAGGACTCTCCGGGAAAACCTGCCGGGCATGCTGGAACCACCTCTCAGACGTGCCTGAACCACGTGGCGGACACTCCGGAAACGCATGTCGGGCCGGCCGGAACCACCTCTCAGACGTGCCAGAACCTCATGCCGGACACCCCAGAACCACCTGCTGGACAGACCGGAAACACCTGCCGGACACGCCGGAACCACATGTTCGACTCGCTGGAACCACATTCTGGACATGGCAAAATCACCTGCCGCCTATGCCAGAACCGCTTGGCGAACACTCCGGAATCACCTGTCAGGCATGCCGGAACCACCTCTCAGACCTGCCAGAACCACATGCCAATGACACCGGAAGCACCTGCCGAGCATGCCGGAAGCACCTGCTCGACTCGCCAGAACCACCTGTCGGACACGCCAAAATCACCTGCCGGCTACGCCACAGCCAGTTGGTGAAACTCCGGAAACACCTGCCGGGCTGGCTGGAACCACCTGCCAGCTACGCCAGAACCACTTGGCGGAGACTCCAGAAACACCTGTTGGGCCAGCCGGAACCACCTCTCAGACGTGCCAGAACCATGTGCCTGAGATGCTGGAACCACACCCCGAACAGACCGAAACCACCTGCCAGACCCAACTGAACCACCTGCCGAGCACGCAGGAACAACCTGCTCGCCTCGCCGGAACCACCTGCCGGGCCCAGCGGAAGCACGTGCCGAGCGCGCCGGAGCCACCTGCTCGCCTCGCCGGAACCACGTGCCGGGCCCTAACCCTAACCCTAACCCTAACCCTATCCCCAAACCCTAACCCTAACCCTAACCCCTAACCCTAAGCCTAACCCTAAACCCTAACCCAACCGTAACCCTAACCCTAACCCTACCCCTAACCCTAACCCCTAACCCCAAACCCTAAACCCTAACCCTAACCGTAACCCTAACCCTATCCCTAACCCTAACCTGAAGGACAGCCTGGAACCAGCTGCTCAACTCGCCGGAACCACCTGCCAGACATGCCAGAACCACCTGCCGAGCACGCCGGAGCCACCTGCTGGACTCACCAGAACCACCCGCCTGACAGGCCAAAATCAACAGCTGGCTATGAGAGAACCACCTGGCAGACAATCCGCAATAACCTGCCAGGCATGCAGGAACCACCTCTCAGACGTAAGAGAACCACGTGCCGGACACGCTGGAACCACGTCCTGGACAGACTGGAACCACCTGCCGGACATGCCTGGACCACCTGCCGAGCACGCCGGAACCACCTGCTCGACTCGCAGGACCCATGTGCCAGACACGCCAAAATGAACTGCCGGCTACACCAGAACCACTTACCGGACACTCCGGAATAACCTGCCCGGCATGCCAGAACCACCTCTCAGAAGTGCCAGAAGCACGTGCTGGACATGCCGGAACAACCTATCGGACAGAACGGAACAACCTGCCGGACACACCAAAATCACCTGCGGGCTACGCCAGAACCACTTGGAGGACTCTCCGGGAAAACCTGCCGGGCATGCTGGAACCACCTCTCAGACGTGCCTGAACCACGTGGCGGACACTCCGCAAACGCATGTCGGGCCGGCCGGAACCACCTCTCAGACGTGCCAGAACCTCATGCCGGACACCCCAGAACCACCTGCTGGACAGACCGGAAACACCTGCCGGACACGCCGGAACCACATGTTCGACTCGCTGGAACCACATTCTGGACATGGCAAAATCACCTGCCGCCTATGCCAGAACCGCTTGGCGAACACTCCGGAATCACCTGTCAGGCATGCCGGAACCACCTCTCAGACCTGCCAGAACCACATGCCAATGACACCGGAAGCACCTGCCGAGCATGCCGGAAGCACCTGCTCGACTCGCCAGAACCACCTGTCGGACACGCCAAAATCACCTGCCGGCTACGCCACAGCCAGTTGGTGAACACTCCGGAAACACCTGCCGGGCTGGCTGGAACCACCTGCCAGCTACGCCAGAACCACTTGGCGGAGACTCCAGAAACACCTGTTGGGCCAGCCGGAACCACCTCTCAGACGTGCCAGAACCATGTGCCTGAGATGCTGGAACCACACCCCGAACAGACCGAAACCACCTGCCAGACCCAACTGAACCACCTGCCGAGCACGCAGGAACAACCTGCTCGCCTCGCCGGAACCACCTGCCGGGCGCAGCGGAAGCACCTGCCGAGCGCGCCGGAGCCACCTGCTCGCCTCGCCGGAACCACCTGCCGGGCCCAGCGGAAGCACGTGCCGAGCGCGCCGGAGCCACCTGCTCGCCTCGCCGGAACCACCTGCCGGGCCCAGCGGAAGCACCTGCCGAGCGCGCCGGAGCCACCTGCTCGCCTCGCCGGAACCACGTGCCGGGCCCTAACCCTAACCCTAACCCTAACCCTATCCCCAAACCGTAACCCTAACCCTAACCCCTAACCCTAAGCCTAACCCTAAACCCTAACCCAACCGTAACCCTAACCCTAACCCTACCCCTAACCCTAACCCCTAACCCCAAACCCTAAACCCTAACCCTAACCGTAACCCTAACCCTATCCCTAACCCTAACCTGACGGACAGGCTGGAACCAGCTGCTCAACTCGCCGGAACCACCTGCCAGACATGCCAGAACCACCTGCCGAGCACGCCGGAGCCACCTGCTGGACTCACCAGAACCACCCGCCTGACAGGCCAAAATCAACAGCTGGCTATGAGAGAACCACCTGGCAGACAATCCGCAATAACCTGCCAGGCATGCAGGAACCACCTCTCAGACGTAAGAGAACCACGTGCCGGACACGCTGGAACCACGTCCTGGACAGACTGGAACCACCTGCCGGACATGCCTGGACCACCTGCCGAGCACGCCGGAACCACCTGCTCGACTCGCAGGACCCATGTGCCAGACACGCCAAAATGAACTGCCGGCTACACCAGAACCACTTACCGGACACTCCGGAATAACCTGCCCGGCATGCCAGAACCACCTCTCAGAAGTGCCAGAAGCACGTGCTGGACATGCCGGAACAACCTATCGGACAGAACGGAACAACCTGCCGGACACACCAAAATCACCTGCGGGCTACGCCAGAACCACTTGGAGGACTCTCCGGGAAAACCTGCCGGGCATGCTGGAACCACCTCTCAGACGTGCCTGAACCACGTGGCGGACACTCCGCAAACGCATGTCGGGCCGGCCGGAACCACCTCTCAGACGTGCCAGAACCTCATGCCGGACACCCCAGAACCACCTGCTGGACAGACCGGAAACACCTGCCGGACACGCCGGAACCACATGTTCGACTCGCTGGAACCACATTCTGGACATGGCAAAATCACCTGCCGCCTATGCCAGAACCGCTTGGCGAACACTCCGGAATCACCTGTCAGGCATGCCGGAACCACCTCTCAGACCTGCCAGAACCACATGCCAATGACACCGGAAGCACCTGCCGAGCATGCCGGAAGCACCTGCTCGACTCGCCAGAACCACCTGTCGGACACGCCAAAATCACCTGCCGGCTACGCCACAGCCAGTTGGTGAACACTCCGGAAACACCTGCCGGGCTGGCTGGAACCACCTGCCAGCTACGCCAGAACCACTTGGCGGAGACTCCAGAAACACCTGTTGGGCCAGCCGGAACCACCTCTCAGACGTGCCAGAACCATGTGCCTGAGATGCTGGAACCACACCCCGAACAGACCGAAACCACCTGCCAGACCCAACTGAACCACCTGCCGAGCACGCAGGAACAACCTGCTCGCCTCGCCGGAACCACCTGCCGGGCCCAGCGGAAGCACCTGCCGAGCGCGCCGGAGCCACCTGCTCGCCTCGCCGGAACCACCTGCCGGGCCCAGCGGAAGCACCTGCCGAGCGCGCCGGAGCCACCTGCTCGCCTCGCCGGAACCACGTGCCGGGCCCTAACCCTAACCCTAACCCTAACCCTATCCCCAAACCCTAACCCTAACCCTAACCCCTAACCCTAAGCCTAACCCGAAACCCTAACCCAACCGTAACCCTAACCCTAACCCTACCCCTAACCCTAACCCCTAACCCCAAACCCTAAACCCTAACCCTAACCGTAACCCTAACCCTATCCCTAACCCTAACCTGACGGACAGGCTGGAACCAGCTGCTCAACTCGCCGGAACCACCTGCCAGACATGCCAGAACCACCTGCCGAGCACGCCGGAGCCACCTGCTGGACTCACCAGAACCACCCGCCTGACAGGCCAAAATCAACAGCTGGCTATGAGAGAACCACCTGGCAGACAATCCGCAATAACCTGCCAGGCATGCAGGAACCACCTCTCAGACGTAAGAGAACCACGTGCCGGACACGCTGGAACCACGTCCTGGACAGACTGGAACCACCTGCCGGACATGCCTGGACCACCTGCCGAGCACGCCGGAACCACCTGCTCGACTCGCAGGACCCATGTGCCAGACACGCCAAAATGAACTGCCGGCTACACCAGAACCACTTACCGGACACTCCGGAATAACCTGCCCGGCATGCCAGAACCACCTCTCAGAAGTGCCAGAAGCACGTGCTGGACATGCCGGAACAACCTATCGGACAGAACGGAACAACCTGCCGGACACACCAAAATCACCTGCGGGCTACGCCAGAACCACTTGGAGGACTCTCCGGGAAAACCTGCCGGGCATGCTGGAACCACCTCTCAGACGTGCCTGAACCACGTGGCGGACACTCCGCAAACGCATGTCGGGCCGGCCGGAACCACCTCTCAGACGTGCCAGAACCTCATGCCGGACACCCCAGAACCACCTGCTGGACAGACCGGAAACACCTGCCGGACACGCCGGAACCACATGTTCGACTCGCTGGAACCACATTCTGGACATGGCAAAATCACCTGCCGCCTATGCCAGAACCGCTTGGCGAACACTCCGGAATCACCTGTCAGGCATGCCGGAACCACCTCTCAGACCTGCCAGAACCACATGCCAATGACACCGGAAGCACCTGCCGAGCATGCCGGAAGCACCTGCTCGACTCGCCAGAACCACCTGTCGGACACGCCAAAATCACCTGCCGGCTACGCCACAGCCAGTTGGTGAACACTCCGGAAACACCTGCCGGGCTGGCTGGAACCACCTGCCAGCTACGCCAGAACCACTTGGCGGAGACTCCAGAAACACCTGTTGGGCCAGCCGGAACCACCTCTCAGACGTGCCAGAACCATGTGCCTGAGATGCTGGAACCACACCCCGAACAGACCGAAACCACCTGCCAGACCCAACTGAACCACCTGCCGAGCACGCAGGAACAACCTGCTCGCCTCGCCGGAACCACCTGCCGGGCGCAGCGGAAGCACCTGCCGAGCGCGCCGGAGCCACCTGCTCGCCTCGCCGGAACCACCTGCCGGGCCCAGCGGAAGCACCTGCCGAGCGCGCCGGAGCCACCTGCTCGCCTCGCCGGAACCACGTGCCGGGCCCTAACCCTAACCCTAACCCTAACCCTATCCCCAAACCCTAACCCTAACCCTAACCCCTAACCCTAAGCCTAACCCTAAACCCTAACCCAACCGTAACCCTAACCCTAACCCTACCCCTAACCCTAACCCCTAACCCCAAACCCTAAACCCTAACCCTAACCGTAACCCTAACCCTATCCCTAACCCTAACCTGACGGACAGGCTGGAACCAGCTGCTCAACTCGCCGGAACCACCTGCCAGACATGCCAGAACCACCTGCCGAGCACGCCGGAGCCACCTGCTGGACTCACCAGAACCACCCGCCTGACAGGCCAAAATCAACAGCTGGCTATGAGAGAACCACCTGGCAGACAATCCGCAATAACCTGCCAGGCATGCAGGAACCACCTCTCAGACGTAAGAGAACCACGTGCCGGACACGCTGGAACCACGTCCTGGACAGACTGGAACCACCTGCCGGACATGCCTGGACTACCTGCCGAGCACGCCGGAACCACCTGCTCGACTCGCAGGACCCATGTGCCAGACACGCCAAAATGAACTGCCGGCTACACCAGAACCACTTACCGGACACTCCGGAATAACCTGCCCGGCATGCCAGAACCACCTCTCAGAAGTGCCAGAAGCACGTGCTGGACATGCCGGAACAACCTATCGGACAGAACGGAACAACCTGCCGGACACACCAAAATCACCTGCGGGCTACGCCAGAACCACTTGGAGGACTCTCCGGGAAAACCTGCCGGGCATGCTGGAACCACCTCTCAGACATGCCTGAACCACGTGGCGGACACTCCGGAAACGCATGTCGGGCCGGCCGGAACCACCTCTCAGACGTGCCAGAACCTCATGCCGGACACCCCAGAACCACCTGCTGGACAGACCGGAAACACCTGCCGGACACGCCGGAACCACATGTTCGACTCGCTGGAACCACATTCTGGACATGGCAAAATCACCTGCCGCCTATGCCAGAACCGCTTGGCGAACACTCCGGAATCACCTGTCAGGCATGCCGGAACCACCTCTCAGACCTGCCAGAACCACATGCCAATGACACCGGAAGCACCTGCCGAGCATGCCGGAAGCACCTGCTCGACTCGCCAGAACCACCTGTCGGACACGCCAAAATCACCTGCCGGCTACGCCACAGCCAGTTGGTGAAACTCCGGAAACACCTGCCGGGCTGGCTGGAACCACCTGCCAGCTACGCCAGAACCACTTGGCGGAGACTCCAGAAACACCTGTTGGGCCAGCCGGAACCACCTCTCAGACGTGCCAGAACCATGTGCCTGAGATGCTGGAACCACACCCCGAACAGACCGAAACCACCTGCCAGACCCAACTGAACCACCTGCCGAGCACGCAGGAACAACCTGCTCGCCTCGCCGGAACCACCTGCCGGGCCCAGCGGAAGCACGTGCCGAGCGCGCCGGAGCCACCTGCTCGCCTCGCCGGAACCACCTGCCGGGCCCAGCGGAAGCACGTGCCGAGCGCGCCGGAGCCACCTGCTCGCCTCGCCGGAACCACGTGCCGGGCCCTAACCCTAACCCTAACCCTAACCCTATCCCCAAACCCTAACCCTAACCCTAACCCCTAACCCTAAGCCTAACCCTAAACCCTAACCCAACCGTAACCCTAACCCTAACCCTACCCCTAACCCTAACCCCTAACCCCAAACCCTAAACCCTAACCCTAACCGTAACCCTAACCCTATCCCTAACCCTAACCTGAAGGACAGCCTGGAACCAGCTGCTCAACTCGCCGGAACCACCTGCCAGACATGCCAGAACCACCTGCCGAGCACGCCGGAGCCACCTGCTGGACTCACCAGAACCACCCGCCTGACAGGCCAAAATCAACAGCTGGCTATGAGAGAACCACCTGGCAGACAATCCGCAATAACCTGCCAGGCATGCAGGAACCACCTCTCAGACGTAAGAGAACCACGTGCCGGACACGCTGGAACCACGTCCTGGACAGACTGGAACCACCTGCCGGACATGCCTGGACCACCTGCCGAGCACGCCGGAACCACCTGCTCGACTCGCAGGACCCATGTGCCAGACACGCCAAAATGAACTGCCGGCTACACCAGAACCACTTACCGGACACTCCGGAATAACCTGCCCGGCATGCCAGAACCACCTCTCAGAAGTGCCAGAAGCACGTGCTGGACATGCCGGAACAACCTATCGGACAGAACGGAACAACCTGCCGGACACACCAAAATCACCTGCGGGCTACGCCAGAACCACTTGGAGGACTCTCCGGGAAAACCTGCCGGGCATGCTGGAACCACCTCTCAGACGTGCCTGAACCACGTGGCGGACACTCCGCAAACGCATGTCGGGCCGGCCGGAACCACCTCTCAGACGTGCCAGAACCTCATGCCGGACACCCCAGAACCACCTGCTGGACAGACCGGAAACACCTGCCGGACACGCCGGAACCACATGTTCGACTCGCTGGAACCACATTCTGGACATGGCAAAATCACCTGCCGCCTATGCCAGAACCGCTTGGCGAACACTCCGGAATCACCTGTCAGGCATGCCGGAACCACCTCTCAGACCTGCCAGAACCACATGCCAATGACACCGGAAGCACCTGCCGAGCATGCCGGAAGCACCTGCTCGACTCGCCAGAACCACCTGTCGGACACGCCAAAATCACCTGCCGGCTACGCCACAGCCAGTTGGTGAACACTCCGGAAACACCTGCCGGGCTGGCTGGAACCACCTGCCAGCTACGCCAGAACCACTTGGCGGAGACTCCAGAAACACCTGTTGGGCCAGCCGGAACCACCTCTCAGACGTGCCAGAACCATGTGCCTGAGATGCTGGAACCACACCCCGAACAGACCGAAACCACCTGCCAGACCCAACTGAACCACCTGCCGAGCACGCAGGAACAACCTGCTCGCCTCGCCGGAACCACCTGCCGGGCGCAGCGGAAGCACCTGCCGAGCGCGCCGGAGCCACCTGCTCGCCTCGCCGGAACCACCTGCCGGGCCCAGCGGAAGCACGTGCCGAGCGCGCCGGAGCCACCTGCTCGCCTCGCCGGAACCACCTGCCGGGCCCAGCGGAAGCACCTGCCGAGCGCGCCGGAGCCACCTGCTCGCCTCGCCGGAACCACGTGCCGGGCCCTAACCCTAACCCTAACCCTAACCCTATCCCCAAACCGTAACCCTAACCCTAACCCCTAACCCTAAGCCTAACCCTAAACCCTAACCCAACCGTAACCCTAACCCTAACCCTACCCCTAACCCTAACCCCTAACCCCAAACCCTAAACCCTAACCCTAACCGTAACCCTAACCCTATCCCTAACCCTAACCTGACGGACAGGCTGGAACCAGCTGCTCAACTCGCCGGAACCACCTGCCAGACATGCCAGAACCACCTGCCGAGCACGCCGGAGCCACCTGCTGGACTCACCAGAACCACCCGCCTGACAGGCCAAAATCAACAGCTGGCTATGAGAGAACCACCTGGCAGACAATCCGCAATAACCTGCCAGGCATGCAGGAACCACCTCTCAGACGTAAGAGAACCACGTGCCGGACACGCTGGAACCACGTCCTGGACAGACTGGAACCACCTGCCGGACATGCCTGGACCACCTGCCGAGCACGCCGGAACCACCTGCTCGACTCGCAGGACCCATGTGCCAGACACGCCAAAATGAACTGCCGGCTACACCAGAACCACTTACCGGACACTCCGGAATAACCTGCCCGGCATGCCAGAACCACCTCTCAGAAGTGCCAGAAGCACGTGCTGGACATGCCGGAACAACCTATCGGACAGAACGGAACAACCTGCCGGACACACCAAAATCACCTGCGGGCTACGCCAGAACCACTTGGAGGACTCTCCGGGAAAACCTGCCGGGCATGCTGGAACCACCTCTCAGACGTGCCTGAACCACGTGGCGGACACTCCGCAAACGCATGTCGGGCCGGCCGGAACCACCTCTCAGACGTGCCAGAACCTCATGCCGGACACCCCAGAACCACCTGCTGGACAGACCGGAAACACCTGCCGGACACGCCGGAACCACATGTTCGACTCGCTGGAACCACATTCTGGACATGGCAAAATCACCTGCCGCCTATGCCAGAACCGCTTGGCGAACACTCCGGAATCACCTGTCAGGCATGCCGGAACCACCTCTCAGACCTGCCAGAACCACATGCCAATGACACCGGAAGCACCTGCCGAGCATGCCGGAAGCACCTGCTCGACTCGCCAGAACCACCTGTCGGACACGCCAAAATCACCTGCCGGCTACGCCACAGCCAGTTGGTGAACACTCCGGAAACACCTGCCGGGCTGGCTGGAACCACCTGCCAGCTACGCCAGAACCACTTGGCGGAGACTCCAGAAACACCTGTTGGGCCAGCCGGAACCACCTCTCAGACGTGCCAGAACCATGTGCCTGAGATGCTGGAACCACACCCCGAACAGACCGAAACCACCTGCCAGACCCAACTGAACCACCTGCCGAGCACGCAGGAACAACCTGCTCGCCTCGCCGGAACCACCTGCCGGGCGCAGCGGAAGCACCTGCCGAGCGCGCCGGAGCCACCTGCTCGCCTCGCCGGAACCACCTGCCGGGCCCAGCGGAAGCACCTGCCGAGCGCGCCGGAGCCACCTGCTCGCCTCGCCGGAACCACGTGCCGGGCCCTAACCCTAACCCTAACCCTAACCCTATCCCCAAACCGTAACCCTAACCCTAACCCCTAACCCTAAGCCTAACCCTAAACCCTAACCCAACCGTAACCCTAACCCTAACCCTACCCCTAACCCTAACCCCTAACCCCAAACCCTAAACCCTAACCCTAACCGTAACCCTAACCCTATCCCTAACCCTAACCTGACGGACAGGCTGGAACCAGCTGCTCAACTCGCCGGAACCACCTGCCAGACATGCCAGAACCACCTGCCGAGCACGCCGGAGCCACCTGCTGGACTCACCAGAACCACCCGCCTGACAGGCCAAAATCAACAGCTGGCTATGAGAGAACCACCTGGCAGACAATCCGCAATAACCTGCCAGGCATGCAGGAACCACCTCTCAGACGTAAGAGAACCACGTGCCGGACACGCTGGAACCACGTCCTGGACAGACTGGAACCACCTGCCGGACATGCCTGGACCACCTGCCGAGCACGCCGGAACCACCTGCTCGACTCGCAGGACCCATGTGCCAGACACGCCAAAATGAACTGCCGGCTACACCAGAACCACTTACCGGACACTCCGGAATAACCTGCCCGGCATGCCAGAACCACCTCTCAGAAGTGCCAGAAGCACGTGCTGGACATGCCGGAACAACCTATCGGACAGAACGGAACAACCTGCCGGACACACCAAAATCACCTGCGGGCTACGCCAGAACCACTTGGAGGACTCTCCGGGAAAACCTGCCGGGCATGCTGGAACCACCTCTCAGACGTGCCTGAACCACGTGGCGGACACTCCGCAAACGCATGTCGGGCCGGCCGGAACCACCTCTCAGACGTGCCAGAACCTCATGCCGGACACCCCAGAACCACCTGCTGGACAGACCGGAAACACCTGCCGGACACGCCGGAACCACATGTTCGACTCGCTGGAACCACATTCTGGACATGGCAAAATCACCTGCCGCCTATGCCAGAACCGCTTGGCGAACACTCCGGAATCACCTGTCAGGCATGCCGGAACCACCTCTCAGACCTGCCAGAACCACATGCCAATGACACCGGAAGCACCTGCCGAGCATGCCGGAAGCACCTGCTCGACTCGCCAGAACCACCTGTCGGACACGCCAAAATCACCTGCCGGCTACGCCACAGCCAGTTGGTGAACACTCCGGAAACACCTGCCGGGCTGGCTGGAACCACCTGCCAGCTACGCCAGAACCACTTGGCGGAGACTCCAGAAACACCTGTTGGGCCAGCCGGAACCACCTCTCAGACGTGCCAGAACCATGTGCCTGAGATGCTGGAACCACACCCCGAACAGACCTAAACCACCTGCCAGACCCAACTGAACCACCTGCCGAGCACGCAGGAACAACCTGCTCGCCTCGCCGGAACCACCTGCCGGGCGCAGCGGAAGCACCTGCCGAGCGCGCCGGAGCCACCTGCTCGCCTCGCCGGAACCACCTGCCGGGCCCAGCGGAAGCACCTGCCGAGCGCGCCGGAGCCACCTGCTCGCCTCGCCGGAACCACGTGCCGGGCCCTAACCCTAACCCTAACCCTAACCCTATCCCCAAACCCTAACCCTAACCCTAACCTCTAACCCTAAGCCTAACCCTAAACCCTAACCCAACCGTAACCCTAACCCTAACCCTACCCCTAACCCTAACCCCTAACCCCAAACCCTAAACCCTAACCCTAACCGTAACCCTAACCCTATCCCTAACCCTAACCTGACGGACAGGCTGGAACCAGCTGCTCAACTCGCCGGAACCACCTGCCAGACATGCCAGAACCACCTGCCGAGCACGCCGGAGCCACCTGCTGGACTCACCAGAACCACCCGCCTGACAGGCCAAAATCAACAGCTGGCTATGAGAGAACCACCTGGCAGACAATCCGCAATAACCTGCCAGGCATGCAGGAACCACCTCTCAGACGTAAGAGAACCACGTGCCGGACACGCTGGAACCACGTCCTGGACAGACTGGAACCACCTGCCGGACATGCCTGGACCACCTGCCGAGCACGCCGGAACCACCTGCTCGACTCGCAGGACCCATGTGCCAGACACGCCAAAATGAACTGCCGGCTACACCAGAACCACTTACCGGACACTCCGGAATAACCTGCCCGGCATGCCAGAACCACCTCTCAGAAGTGCCAGAAGCACGTGCTGGACATGCCGGAACAACCTATCGGACAGAACGGAACAACCTGCCGGACACACCAAAATCACCTGCGGGCTACGCCAGAACCACTTGGAGGACTCTCCGGGAAAACCTGCCGGGCATGCTGGAACCACCTCTCAGACGTGCCTGAACCACGTGGCGGACACTCCGCAAACGCATGTCGGGCCGGCCGGAACCACCTCTCAGACGTGCCAGAACCTCATGCCGGACACCCCAGAACCACCTGCTGGACAGACCGGAAACACCTGCCGGACACGCCGGAACCACATGTTCGACTCGCTGGAACCACATTCTGGACATGGCAAAATCACCTGCCGCCTATGCCAGAACCGCTTGGCGAACACTCCGGAATCACCTGTCAGGCATGCCGGAACCACCTCTCAGACCTGCCAGAACCACATGCCAATGACACCGGAAGCACCTGCCGAGCATGCCGGAAGCACCTGCTCGACTCGCCAGAACCACCTGTCGGACACGCCAAAATCACCTGCCGGCTACGCCACAGCCAGTTGGTGAACACTCCGGAAACACCTGCCGGGCTGGCTGGAACCACCTGCCAGCTACGCCAGAACCACTTGGCGGAGACTCCAGAAACACCTGTTGGGCCAGCCGGAACCACCTCTCAGACGTGCCAGAACCATGTGCCTGAGATGCTGGAACCACACCCCGAACAGACCGAAACCACCTGCCAGACCCAACTGAACCACGTGCCGAGCACGCAGGAACAACCTGCTCGCCTCGCCGGAACCACCTGCCGGGCCCAGCGGAAGCACGTGCCGAGCGCGCCGGAGCCACCTGCTCGCCTCGCCGGAACCACCTGCCGGGCCCAGCGGAAGCACCTGCCGAGCGCGCCGGAGCCACCTGCTCGCCTCGCCGGAACCACGTGCCGGGCCCTAACCCTAACCCTAACCCTAACCCTATCCCCAAACCCTAACCCTAACCCTAACCCCTAACCCTAAGCCTAACCCTAAACCCTAACCCAACCGTAACCCTAACCCTAACCCTACCCCTAACCCTAACCCCTAACCCCAAACCCTAAACCCTAACCCTAACCGTAACCCTAACCCTATCCCTAACCCTAACCTGACGGACAGGCTGGAACCAGCTGCTCAACTCGCCGGAACCACCTGCCAGACATGCCAGAACCACCTGCCGAGCACGCCGGAGCCACCTGCTGGACTCACCAGAACCACCCGCCTGACAGGCCAAAATCAACAGCTGGCTATGAGAGAACCACCTGGCAGACAATCCGCAATAACCTGCCAGGCATGCAGGAACCACCTCTCAGACGTAAGAGAACCACGTGCCGGACACGCTGGAACCACGTCCTGGACAGACTGGAACCACCTGCCGGACATGCCTGGACCACCTGCCGAGCACGCCGGAACCACCTGCTCGACTCGCAGGACCCATGTGCCAGACACGCCAAAATGAACTGCCGGCTACACCAGAACCACTTACCGGACACTCCGGAATAACCTGCCCGGCATGCCAGAACCACCTCTCAGAAGTGCCAGAAGCACGTGCTGGACATGCCGGAACAACCTATCGGACAGAACGGAACAACCTGCCGGACACACCAAAATCACCTGCGGGCTACGCCAGAACCACTTGGAGGACTCTCCGGGAAAACCTGCCGGGCATGCTGGAACCACCTCTCAGACGTGCCTGAACCACGTGGCGGACACTCCGCAAACGCATGTCGGGCCGGCCGGAACCACCTCTCAGACGTGCCAGAACCTCATGCCGGACACCCCAGAACCACCTGCTGGACAGACCGGAAACACCTGCCGGACACGCCGGAACCACATGTTCGACTCGCTGGAACCACATTCTGGACATGGCAAAATCACCTGCCGCCTATGCCAGAACCGCTTGGCGAACACTCCGGAATCACCTGTCAGGCATGCCGGAACCACCTCTCAGACCTGCCAGAACCACATGCCAATGACACCGGAAGCACCTGCCGAGCATGCCGGAAGCACCTGCTCGACTCGCCAGAACCACCTGTCGGACACGCCAAAATCACCTGCCGGCTACGCCACAGCCAGTTGGTGAACACTCCGGAAACACCTGCCGGGCTGGCTGGAACCACCTGCCAGCTACGCCAGAACCACTTGGCGGAGACTCCAGAAACACCTGTTGGGCCAGCCGGAACCACCTCTCAGACGTGCCAGAACCATGTGCCTGAGATGCTGGAACCACACCCCGAACAGACCGAAACCACCTGCCAGACCCAACTGAACCACGTGCCGAGCACGCAGGAACAACCTGCTCGCCTCGCCGGAACCACCTGCCGGGCGCAGCGGAAGCACCTGCCGAGCGCGCCGGAGCCACCTGCTCGCCTCGCCGGAACCACCTGCCGGGCCCAGCGGAAGCACGTGCCGAGCGCGCCGGAGCCACCTGCTCGCCTCGCCGGAACCACCTGCCGGGCCCAGCGGAAGCACCTGCCGAGCGCGCCGGAGCCACCTGCTCGCCTCGCCGGAACCACGTGCCGGGCCCTAACCCTAACCCTAACCCTAACCCTATCCCCAAACCCTAACCCTAACCCTAACCCCTAACCCTAAGCCTAACCCTAAACCCTAACCCAACCGTAACCCTAACCCTAACCCTACCCCTAACCCTAACCCCTAACCCCAAACCCTAAACCCTAACCCTAACCGTAACCCTAACCCTATCCCTAACCCTAACCTGACGGACAGGCTGGAACCAGCTGCTCAACTCGCCGGAACCACCTGCCAGACATGCCAGAACCACCTGCCGAGCACGCCGGAGCCACCTGCTGGACTCACCAGAACCACCCGCCTGACAGGCCAAAATCAACAGCTGGCTATGAGAGAACCACCTGGCAGACAATCCGCAATAACCTGCCAGGCATGCAGGAACCACCTCTCAGACGTAAGAGAACCACGTGCCGGACACGCTGGAACCACGTCCTGGACAGACTGGAACCACCTGCCGGACATGCCTGGACCACCTGCCGAGCACGCCGGAACCACCTGCTCGACTCGCAGGACCCATGTGCCAGACACGCCAAAATGAACTGCCGGCTACACCAGAACCACTTACCGGACACTCCGGAATAACCTGCCCGGCATGCCAGAACCACCTCTCAGAAGTGCCAGAAGCACGTGCTGGACATGCCGGAACAACCTATCGGACAGAAAGGAACAACCTGCCGGACACACCAAAATCACCTGCGGGCTACGCCAGAACCACTTGGAGGACTCTCCGGGAAAACCTGCCGGGCATGCTGGAACCACCTCTCAGACGTGCCTGAACCACGTGGCGGACACTCCGCAAACGCATGTCGGGCCGGCCGGAACCACCTCTCAGACGTGCCAGAACCTCATGCCGGACACCCCAGAACCACCTGCTGGACAGACCGGAAACACCTGCCGGACACGCCGGAACCACATGTTCGACTCGCTGGAACCACATTCTGGACATGGCAAAATCACCTGCCGCCTATGCCAGAACCGCTTGGCGAACACTCCGGAATCACCTGTCAGGCATGCCGGAACCACCTCTCAGACCTGCCAGAACCACATGCCAATGACACCGGAAGCACCTGCCGAGCATGCCGGAAGCACCTGCTCGACTCGCCAGAACCACCTGTCGGACACGCCAAAATCACCTGCCGGCTACGCCACAGCCAGTTGGTGAACACTCCGGAAACACCTGCCGGGCTGGCTGGAACCACCTGCCAGCTACGCCAGAACCACTTGGCGGAGACTCCAGAAACACCTGTTGGGCCAGCCGGAACCACCTCTCAGACGTGCCAGAACCATGTGCCTGAGATGCTGGAACCACACCCCGAACAGACCGAAACCACCTGCCAGACCCAACTGAACCACGTGCCGAGCACGCAGGAACAACCTGCTCGCCTCGCCGGAACCACCTGCCGGGCGCAGCGGAAGCACCTGCCGAGCGCGCCGGAGCCACCTGCTCGCCTCGCCGGAACCACCTGCCGGGCCCAGCGGAAGCACGTGCCGAGCGCGCCGGAGCCACCTGCTCGCCTCGCCGGAACCACCTGCCGGGCCCAGCGGAAGCACCTGCCGAGCGCGCCGGAGCCACCTGCTCGCCTCGCCGGAACCACGTGCCGGGCCCTAACCCTAACCCTAACCCTAACCCTATCCCCAAACCCTAACCCTAACCCTAACCCCTAACCCTAAGCCTAACCCTAAACCCTAACCCAACCGTAACCCTAACCCTAACCCTACCCCTAACCCTAACCCCTAACCCCAAACCCTAAACCCTAACCCTAACCGTAACCCTAACCCTATCCCTAACCCTAACCTGACGGACAGGCTGGAACCAGCTGCTCAACTCGCCGGAACCACCTGCCAGACATGCCAGAACCACCTGCCGAGCACGCCGGAGCCACCTGCTGGACTCACCAGAACCACCCGCCTGACAGGCCAAAATCAACAGCTGGCTATGAGAGAACCACCTGGCAGACAATCCGCAATAACCTGCCAGGCATGCAGGAACCACCTCTCAGACGTAAGAGAACCACGTGCCGGACACGCTGGAACCACGTCCTGGACAGACTGGAACCACCTGCCGGACATGCCTGGACCACCTGCCGAGCACGCCGGAACCACCTGCTCGACTCGCAGGACCCATGTGCCAGACACGCCAAAATGAACTGCCGGCTACACCAGAACCACTTACCGGACACTCCGGAATAACCTGCCCGGCATGCCAGAACCACCTCTCAGAAGTGCCAGAAGCACGTGCTGGACATGCCGGAACAACCTATCGGACAGAAAGGAACAACCTGCCGGACACACCAAAATCACCTGCGGGCTACGCCAGAACCACTTGGAGGACTCTCCGGGAAAACCTGCCGGGCATGCTGGAACCACCTCTCAGACGTGCCTGAACCACGTGGCGGACACTCCGCAAACGCATGTCGGGCCGGCCGGAACCACCTCTCAGACGTGCCAGAACCTCATGCCGGACACCCCAGAACCACCTGCTGGACAGACCGGAAACACCTGCCGGACACGCCGGAACCACATGTTCGACTTGCTGGAACCACATTCTGGACATGGCAAAATCACCTGCCGCCTATGCCAGAACCGCTTGGCGAACACTCCGGAATCACCTGTCAGGCATGCCGGAACCACCTCTCAGACCTGCCAGAACCACATGCCAATGACACCGGAAGCACCTGCCGAGCATGCCGGAAGCACCTGCTCGACTCGCCAGAACCACCTGTCGGACACGCCAAAATCACCTGCCGGCTACGCCACAGCCAGTTGGTGAACACTCCGGAAACACCTGCCGGGCTGGCTGGAACCACCTGCCAGCTACGCCAGAACCACTTGGCGGAGACTCCAGAAACACCTGTTGGGCCAGCCGGAACCACCTCTCAGACGTGCCAGAACCATGTGCCTGAGATGCTGGAACCACACCCCGAACAGACCGAAACCACCTGCCAGACCCAACTGAACCACGTGCCGAGCACGCAGGAACAACCTGCTCGCCTCGCCGGAACCACCTGCCGGGCCCAGCGGAAGCACCTGCCGAGCGCGCCGGAGCCACCTGCTCGCCTCGCCGGAACCACGTGCCGGGCCCTAACCCTAACCCTAACCCTAACCCTATCCCCAAACCCTAACCCTAACCCTAACCCCTAACCCTAAGCCTAACCCTAAACCCTAACCCAACCGTAACCCTAACCCTAACCCTACCCCTAACCCTAACCCCTAACCCCAAACCCTAAACCCTAACCCTAACCGTAACCCTAACCCTATCCCTAACCCTAACCTGACGGACAGGCTGGAACCAGCTGCTCAACTCGCCGGAACCACCTGCCAGACATGCCAGAACCACCTGCCGAGCACGCCGGAGCCACCTGCTGGACTCACCAGAACCACCCGCCTGACAGGCCAAAATCAACAGCTGGCTATGAGAGAACCACCTGGCAGACAATCCGCAATAACCTGCCAGGCATGCAGGAACCACCTCTCAGACGTAAGAGAACCACGTGCCGGACACGCTGGAACCACGTCCTGGACAGACTGGAACCACCTGCCGGACATGCCTGGACCACCTGCCGAGCACGCCGGAACCACCTGCTCGACTCGCAGGACCCATGTGCCAGACACGCCAAAATGAACTGCCGGCTACACCAGAACCACTTACCGGACACTCCGGAATAACCTGCCCGGCATGCCAGAACCACCTCTCAGAAGTGCCAGAAGCACGTGCTGGACATGCCGGAACAACCTATCGGACAGAACGGAACAACCTGCCGGACACACCAAAATCACCTGCGGGCTACGCCAGAACCACTTGGAGGACTCTCCGGGAAAACCTGCCGGGCATGCTGGAACCACCTCTCAGACGTGCCTGAACCACGTGGCGGACACTCCGCAAACGCATGTCGGGCCGGCCGGAACCACCTCTCAGACGTGCCAGAACCTCATGCCGGACACCCCAGAACCACCTGCTGGACAGACCGGAAACACCTGCCGGACACGCCGGAACCACATGTTCGACTCGCTGGAACCACATTCTGGACATGGCAAAATCACCTGCCGCCTATGCCAGAACCGCTTGGCGAACACTCCGGAATCACCTGTCAGGCATGCCGGAACCACCTCTCAGACCTGCCAGAACCACATGCCAATGACACCGGAAGCACCTGCCGAGCATGCCGGAAGCACCTGCTCGACTCGCCAGAACCACCTGTCGGACACGCCAAAATCACCTGCCGGCTACGCCACAGCCAGTTGGTGAACACTCCGGAAACACCTGCCGGGCTGGCTGGAACCACCTGCCAGCTACGCCAGAACCACTTGGCGGAGACTCCAGAAACACCTGTTGGGCCAGCCGGAACCACCTCTCAGACGTGCCAGAACCATGTGCCTGAGATGCTGGAACCACACCCCGAACAGACCGAAACCACCTGCCAGACCCAACTGAACCACGTGCCGAGCACGCAGGAACAACCTGCTCGCCTCGCCGGAACCACCTGACGGGCGCAGCGGAAGCACCTGCCGAGCGCGCCGGAGCCACCTGCTCGCCTCGCCGGAACCACCTGCCGGGCCCAGCGGAAGCACGTGCCCAGCGCGCCGGAGCCACCTGCTCGCCTCGCCGGAACCACCTGCCGGGCCCAGCGGAAGCACCTGCCGAGCGCGCCGGAGCCACCTGCTCGCCTCGCCGGAACCACGTGCCGGGCCCTAACCCTAACCCTAACCCTAACCCTATCCCCAAACCCTAACCCTAACCCTAACCCCTAACCCTAAGCCTAACCCTAAACCCTAACCCAACCGTAACCCTAACCCTAACCCTACCCCTAACCCTAACCCCTAACCCCAAACCCTAAACCCTAACCCTAACCGTAACCCTAACCCTATCCCTAACCCTAACCTGACGGACAGGCTGGAACCAGCTGCTCAACTCGCCGGAACCACCTGCCAGACATGCCAGAACCACCTGCCGAGCACGCCGGAGCCACCTGCTGGACTCACCAGAACCACCCGCCTGACAGGCCAAAATCAACAGCTGGCTATGAGAGAACCACCTGGCAGACAATCCGCAATAACCTGCCAGGCATGCAGGAACCACCTCTCAGACGTAAGAGAACCACGTGCCGGACACGCTGGAACCACGTCCTGGACAGACTGGAACCACCTGCCGGACATGCCTGGACCACCTGCCGAGCACGCCGGAACCACCTGCTCGACTCGCAGGACCCATGTGCCAGACACGCCAAAATGAACTGCCGGCTACACCAGAACCACTTACCGGACACTCCGGAATAACCTGCCCGGCATGCCAGAACCACCTCTCAGAAGTGCCAGAAGCACGTGCTGGACATGCCGGAACAACCTATCAGACAGAAAGGAACAACCTGCCGGACACACCAAAATCACCTGCGGGCTACGCCAGAACCACTTGGAGGACTCTCCGGGAAAACCTGCCGGGCATGCTGGAACCACCTCTCAGACGTGCCTGAACCACGTGGCGGACACTCCGCAAACGCATGTCGGGCCGGCCGGAACCACCTCTCAGACGTGCCAGAACCTCATGCCGGACACCCCAGAACCACCTGCTGGACAGACCGGAAACACCTGCCGGACACGCCGGAACCACATGTTCGACTCGCTGGAACCACATTCTGGACATGGCAAAATCACCTGCCGCCTATGCCAGAACCGCTTGGCGAACACTCCGGAATCACCTGTCAGGCATGCCGGAACCACCTCTCAGACCTGCCAGAACCACATGCCAATGACACCGGAAGCACCTGCCGAGCATGCCGGAAGCACCTGCTCGACTCGCCAGAACCACCTGTCGGACACGCCAAAATCACCTGCCGGCTACGCCACAGCCAGTTGGTGAACACTCCGGAAACACCTGCCGGGCTGGCTGGAACCACCTGCCAGCTACGCCAGAACCACTTGGCGGAGACTCCAGAAACACCTGTTGGGCCAGCCGGAACCACCTCTCAGACGTGCCAGAACCATGTGCCTGAGATGCTGGAACCACACCCCGAACAGACCGAAACCACCTGCCAGACCCAACTGAACCACGTGCCGAGCACGCAGGAACAACCTGCTCGCCTCGCCGGAACCACCTGCCGGGCGCAGCGGAAGCACCTGCCGAGCGCGCCGGAGCCACCTGCTCGCCTCGCCGGAACCACCTGCCGGGCCCAGCGGAAGCACGTGCCGAGCGCGCCGGAGCCACCTGCTCGCCTCGCCGGAACCACCTGCCGGGCCCAGCGGAAGCACCTGCCGAGCGCGCCGGAGCCACCTGCTCGCCTCGCCGGAACCACGTGCCGGGCCCTAACCCTAACCCTAACCCTAACCCTATCCCCAAACCCTAACCCTAACCCTAACCCCTAACCCTAAGCCTAACCCTAAACCCTAACCCAACCGTAACCCTAACCCTAACCCTACCCCTAACCCTAACCCCTAACCCCAAACCCTAAACCCTAACCCTAACCGTAACCCTAACCCTATCCCTAACCCTAACCTGACGGACAGGCTGGAACCAGCTGCTCAACTCGCCGGAACCACCTGCCAGACATGCCAGAACCACCTGCCGAGCACGCCGGAGCCACCTGCTGGACTCACCAGAACCACCCGCCTGACAGGCCAAAATCAACAGCTGGCTATGAGAGAACCACCTGGCAGACAATCCGCAATAACCTGCCAGGCATGCAGGAACCACCTCTCAGACGTAAGAGAACCACGTGCCGGACACGCTGGAACCACGTCCTGGACAGACTGGAACCACCTGCCGGACATGCCTGGACCACCTGCCGAGCACGCCGGAACCACCTGCTCGACTCGCAGGACCCATGTGCCAGACACGCCAAAATGAACTGCCGGCTACACCAGAACCACTTACCGGACACTCCGGAATAACCTGCCCGGCATGCCAGAACCACCTCTCAGAAGTGCCAGAAGCACGTGCTGGACATGCCGGAACAACCTATCGGACAGAAAGGAACAACCTGCCGGACACACCAAAATCACCTGCGGGCTACGCCAGAACCACTTGGAGGACTCTCCGGGAAAACCTGCCGGGCATGCTGGAACCACCTCTCAGACGTGCCTGAACCACGTGGCGGACACTCCGCAAACGCATGTCGGGCCGGCCGGAACCACCTCTCAGACGTGCCAGAACCTCATGCCGGACACCCCAGAACCACCTGCTGGACAGACCGGAAACACCTGCCGGACACGCCGGAACCACATGTTCGACTCGCTGGAACCACATTCTGGACATGGCAAAATCACCTGCCGCCTATGCCAGAACCGCTTGGCGAACACTCCGGAATCACCTGTCAGGCATGCCGGAACCACCTCTCAGACCTGCCAGAACCACATGCCAATGACACCGGAAGCACCTGCCGAGCATGCCGGAAGCACCTGCTCGACTCGCCAGAACCACCTGTCGGACACGCCAAAATCACCTGCCGGCTACGCCACAGCCAGTTGGTGAACACTCCGGAAACACCTGCCGGGCTGGCTGGAACCACCTGCCAGCTACGCCAGAACCACTTGGCGGAGACTCCAGAAACACCTGTTGGGCCAGCCGGAACCACCTCTCAGACGTGCCAGAACCATGTGCCTGAGATGCTGGAACCACACCCCGAACAGACCGAAACCACCTGCCAGACCCAACTGAACCACGTGCCGAGCACGCAGGAACAACCTGCTCGCCTCGCCGGAACCACCTGCCGGGCGCAGCGGAAGCACCTGCCGAGCGCGCCGGAGCCACCTGCTCGCCTCGCCGGAACCACCTGCCGGGCCCAGCGGAAGCACGTGCCGAGCGCGCCGGAGCCACCTGCTCGCCTCGCCGGAACCACCTGCCGGGCCCAGCGGAAGCACCTGCCGAGCGCGCCGGAGCCACCTGCTCGCCTCGCCGGAACCACGTGCCGGGCCCTAACCCTAACCCTAACCCTAACCCTATCCCCAAACCCTAACCCTAACCCTAACCCCTAACCCTAAGCCTAACCCTAAACCCTAACCCAACCGTAACCCTAACCCTAACCCTACCCCTAACCCTAACCCCTAACCCCAAACCCTAAACCCTAACCCTAACCGTAACCCTAACCCTATCCCTAACCCTAACCTGACGGACAGGCTGGAACCAGCTGCTCAACTCGCCGGAACCACCTGCCAGACATGCCAGAACCACCTGCCGAGCACGCCGGAGCCACCTGCTGGACTCACCAGAACCACCCGCCTGACAGGCCAAAATCAACAGCTGGCTATGAGAGAACCACCTGGCAGACAATCCGCAATAACCTGCCAGGCATGCAGGAACCACCTCTCAGACGTAAGAGAACCACGTGCCGGACACGCTGGAACCACGTCCTGGACAGACTGGAACCACCTGCCGGACATGCCTGGACCACCTGCCGAGCACGCCGGAACCACCTGCTCGACTCGCAGGACCCATGTGCCAGACACGCCAAAATGAACTGCCGGCTACACCAGAACCACTTACCGGACACTCCGGAATAACCTGCCCGGCATGCCAGAACCACCTCTCAGAAGTGCCAGAAGCACGTGCTGGACATGCCGGAACAACCTATCGGACAGAAAGGAACAACCTGCCGGACACACCAAAATCACCTGCGGGCTACGCCAGAACCACTTGGAGGACTCTCCGGGAAAACCTGCCGGGCATGCTGGAACCACCTCTCAGACGTGCCTGAACCACGTGGCGGACACTCCGCAAACGCATGTCGGGCCGGCCGGAACCACCTCTCAGACGTGCCAGAACCTCATGCCGGACACCCCAGAACCACCTGCTGGACAGACCGGAAACACCTGCCGGACACGCCGGAACCACATGTTCGACTCGCTGGAACCACATTCTGGACATGGCAAAATCACCTGCCGCCTATGCCAGAACCGCTTGGCGAACACTCCGGAATCACCTGTCAGGCATGCCGGAACCACCTCTCAGACCTGCCAGAACCACATGCCAATGACACCGGAAGCACCTGCCGAGCATGCCGGAAGCACCTGCTCGACTCGCCAGAACCACCTGTCGGACACGCCAAAATCACCTGCCGGCTACGCCACAGCCAGTTGGTGAACACTCCGGAAACACCTGCCGGGCTGGCTGGAACCACCTGCCAGCTACGCCAGAACCACTTGGCGGAGACTCCAGAAACACCTGTTGGGCCAGCCGGAACCACCTCTCAGACGTGCCAGAACCATGTGCCTGAGATGCTGGAACCACACCCCGAACAGACCGAAACAACCTGCCAGACCCAACTGAACCACGTGCCGAGCACGCAGGAACAACCTGCTCGCCTCGCCGGAACCACCTGCCGGGCGCAGCGGAAGCACCTGCCGAGCGCGCCGGAGCCACCTGCTCGCCTCGCCGGAACCACCTGCCGGGCCCAGCGGAAGCACGTTCTGAGCGCGCCGGAGCCACCTGCTCGCCTCGCCGGAACCACCTGCCGGGCCCAGCGGAAGCACCTGCCGAGCGCGCCGGAGCCACCTGCTCGCCTCGCCGGAACCACGTGCCGGGCCCTAACCCTAACCCTAACCCTAACCCTATCCCCAAACCCTAACCCTAACCCTAACCCCTAACCCTAAGCCTAACCCTAAACCCTAACCCAACCGTAACCCTAACCCTAACCCTACCCCTAACCCTAACCCCTAACCCCAAACCCTAAACCCTAACCCTAACCGTAACCCTAACCCTATCCCTAACCCTAACCTGACGGACAGGCTGGAACCAGCTGCTCAACTCGCCGGAACCACCTGCCAGACATGCCAGAACCACCTGCCGAGCACGCCGGAGCCACCTGCTGGACTCACCAGAACCACCCGCCTGACAGGCCAAAATCAACAGCTGGCTATGAGAGAACCACCTGGCAGACAATCCGCAATAACCTGCCAGGCATGCAGGAACCACCTCTCAGACGTAAGAGAACCACGTGCCGGACACGCTGGAACCACGTCCTGGACAGACTGGAACCACCTGCCGGACATGCCTGGACCACCTGCCGAGCACGCCGGAACCACCTGCTCGACTCGCAGGACCCATGTGCCAGACACGCCAAAATGAACTGCCGGCTACACCAGAACCACTTACCGGACACTCCGGAATAACCTGCCCGGCATGCCAGAACCACCTCTCAGAAGTGCCAGAAGCACGTGCTGGACATGCCGGAACAACCTATCGGACAGAAAGGAACAACCTGCCGGACACACCAAAATCACCTGCGGGCTACGCCAGAACCACTTGGAGGACTCTCCGGGAAAACCTGCCGGGCATGCTGGAACCACCTCTCAGACGTGCCTGAACCACGTGGCGGACACTCCGCAAACGCATGTCGGGCCGGCCGGAACCACCTCTCAGACGTGCCAGAACCTCATGCCGGACACCCCAGAACCACCTGCTGGACAGACCGGAAACACCTGCCGGACACGCCGGAACCACATGTTCGACTCGCTGGAACCACATTCTGGACATGGCAAAATCACCTGCCGCCTATGCCAGAACCGCTTGGCGAACACTCCGGAATCACCTGTCAGGCATGCCGGAACCACCTCTCAGACCTGCCAGAACCACATGCCAATGACACCGGAAGCACCTGCCGAGCATGCCGGAAGCACCTGCTCGACTCGCCAGAACCACCTGTCGGACACGCCAAAATCACCTGCCGGCTACGCCACAGCCAGTTGGTGAACACTCCGGAAACACCTGCCGGGCTGGCTGGAACCACCTGCCAGCTACGCCAGAACCACTTGGCGGAGACTCCAGAAACACCTGTTGGGCCAGCCGGAACCACCTCTCAGACGTGCCAGAACCATGTGCCTGAGATGCTGGAACCACACCCCGAACAGACCGAAACCACCTGCCAGACCCAACTGAACCACGTGCCGAGCACGCAGGAACAACCTGCTCGCCTCGCCGGAACCACCTGCCGGGCGCAGCGGAAGCACCTGCCGAGCGCGCCGGAGCCACCTGCTCGCCTCGCCGGAACCACCTGCCGGGCCCAGCGGAAGCACGTGCCGAGCGCGCCGGAGCCACCTGCTCGCCTCGCCGGAACCACCTGCCGGGCCCAGCGGAAGCACCTGCCGAGCGCGCCGGAGCCACCTGCTCGCCTCGCCGGAACCACGTGCCGGGCCCTAACCCTAACCCTAACCCTAACCCTATCCCCAAACCCTAACCCTAACCCTAACCCCTAACCCTAAGCCTAACCCTAAACCCTAACCCAACCGTAACCCTAACCCTAACCCTACCCCTAACCCTAACCCCTAACCCCAAACCCTAAACCCTAACCCTAACCGTAACCCTAACCCTATCCCTAACCCTAACCTGACGGACAGGCTGGAACCAGCTGCTCAACTCGCCGGAACCACCTGCCAGACATGCCAGAACCACCTGCCGAGCACGCCGGAGCCACCTGCTGGACTCACCAGAACCACCCGCCTGACAGGCCAAAATCAACAGCTGGCTATGAGAGAACCACCTGGCAGACAATCCGCAATAACCTGCCAGGCATGCAGGAACCACCTCTCAGACGTAAGAGAACCACGTGCCGGACACGCTGGAACCACGTCCTGGACAGACTGGAACCACCTGCCGGACATGCCTGGACCACCTGCCGAGCACGCCGGAACCACCTGCTCGACTCGCAGGACCCATGTGCCAGACACGCCAAAATGAACTGCCGGCTACACCAGAACCACTTACCGGACACTCCGGAATAACCTGCCCGGCATGCCAGAACCACCTCTCAGAAGTGCCAGAAGCACGTGCTGGACATGCCGGAACAACCTATCGGACAGAAAGGAACAACCTGCCGGACACACCAAAATCACCTGCGGGCTACGCCAGAACCACTTGGAGGACTCTCCGGGAAAACCTGCCGGGCATGCTGGAACCACCTCTCAGACGTGCCTGAACCACGTGGCGGACACTCCGCAAACGCATGTCGGGCCGGCCGGAACCACCTCTCAGACGTGCCAGAACCTCATGCCGGACACCCCAGAACCACCTGCTGGACAGACCGGAAACACCTGCCGGACACGCCGGAACCACATGTTCGACTCGCTGGAACCACATTCTGGACATGGCAAAATCACCTGCCGCCTATGCCAGAACCGCTTGGCGAACACTCCGGAATCACCTGTCAGGCATGCCGGAACCACCTCTCAGACCTGCCAGAACCACATGCCAATGACACCGGAAGCACCTGCCGAGCATGCCGGAAGCACCTGCTCGACTCGCCAGAACCACCTGTCGGACACGCCAAAATCACCTGCCGGCTACGCCACAGCCAGTTGGTGAACACTCCGGAAACACCTGCCGGGCTGGCTGGAACCACCTGCCAGCTACGCCAGAACCACTTGGCGGAGACTCCAGAAACACCTGTTGGGCCAGCCGGAACCACCTCTCAGACGTGCCAGAACCATGTGCCTGAGATGCTGGAACCACACCCCGAACAGACCGAAACCACCTGCCAGACCCAACTGAACCACGTGCCGAGCACGCAGGAACAACCTGCTCGCCTCGCCGGAACCACCTGCCGGGCGCAGCGGAAGCACCTGCCGAGCGCGCCGGAGCCACCTGCTCGCCTCGCCGGAACCACCTGCCGGGCCCAGCGGAAGCACGTGCCGAGCGCGCCGGAGCCACCTGCTCGCCTCGCCGGAACCACCTGCCGGGCCCAGCGGAAGCACCTGCCGAGCGCGCCGGAGCCACCTGCTCGCCTCGCCGGAACCACGTGCCGGGCCCTAACCCTAACCCTAACCCTAACCCTATCCCCAAACCCTAACCCTAACCCTAACCCCTAACCCTAAGCCTAACCCTAAACCCTAACCCAACCGTAACCCTAACCCTAACCCTACCCCTAACCCTAACCCCTAACCCCAAACCCTAAACCCTAACCCTAACCGTAACCCTAACCCTATCCCTAACCCTAACCTGACGGACAGGCTGGAACCAGCTGCTCAACTCGCCGGAACCACCTGCCAGACATGCCAGAACCACCTGCCGAGCACGCCGGAGCCACCTGCTGGACTCACCAGAACCACCCGCCTGACAGGCCAAAATCAACAGCTGGCTATGAGAGAACCACCTGGCAGACAATCCGCAATAACCTGCCAGGCATGCAGGAACCACCTCTCAGACGTAAGAGAACCACGTGCCGGACACGCTGGAACCACGTCCTGGACAGACTGGAACCACCTGCCGGACATGCCTGGACCACCTGCCGAGCACGCCGGAACCACCTGCTCGACTCGCAGGACCCATGTGCCAGACACGCCAAAATGAACTGCCGGCTACACCAGAACCACTTACCGGACACTCCGGAATAACCTGCCCGGCATGCCAGAACCACCTCTCAGAAGTGCCAGAAGCACGTGCTGGACATGCCGGAACAACCTATCGGACAGAAAGGAACAACCTGCCGGACACACCAAAATCACCTGCGGGCTACGCCAGAACCACTTGGAGGACTCTCCGGGAAAACCTGCCGGGCATGCTGGAACCACCTCTCAGACGTGCCTGAACCACGTGGCGGACACTCCGCAAACGCATGTCGGGCCGGCCGGAACCACCTCTCAGACGTGCCAGAACCTCATGCCGGACACCCCAGAACCACCTGCTGGACAGACCGGAAACACCTGCCGGACACGCCGGAACCACATGTTCGACTCGCTGGAACCACATTCTGGACATGGCAAAATCACCTGCCGCCTATGCCAGAACCGCTTGGCGAACACTCCGGAATCACCTGTCAGGCATGCCGGAACCACCTCTCAGACCTGCCAGAACCACATGCCAATGACACCGGAAGCACCTGCCGAGCATGCCGGAAGCACCTGCTCGACTCGCCAGAACCACCTGTCGGACACGCCAAAATCACCTGCCGGCTACGCCACAGCCAGTTGGTGAACACTCCGGAAACACCTGCCGGGCTGGCTGGAACCACCTGCCAGCTACGCCAGAACCACTTGGCGGAGACTCCAGAAACACCTGTTGGGCCAGCCGGAACCACCTCTCAGACGTGCCAGAACCATGTGCCTGAGATGCTGGAACCACACCCCGAACAGACCGAAACCACCTGCCAGACCCAACTGAACCACGTGCCGAGCACGCAGGAACAACCTGCTCGCCTCGCCGGAACCACCTGCCGGGCGCAGCGGAAGCACCTGCCGAGCGCGCCGGAGCCACCTGCTCGCCTCGCCGGAACCACCTGCCGGGCCCAGCGGAAGCACGTGCCGAGCGCGCCGGAGCCACCTGCTCGCCTCGCCGGAACCACCTGCCGGGCCCAGCGGAAGCACCTGCCGAGCGCGCCGGAGCCACCTGCTCGCCTCGCCGGAACCACGTGCCGGGCCCTAACCCTAACCCTAACCCTAACCCTATCCCCAAACCCTAACCCTAACCCTAACCCCTAACCCTAAGCCTAACCCTAAACCCTAACCCAACCGTAACCCTAACCCTAACCCTACCCCTAACCCTAACCCCTAACCCCAAACCCTAAACCCTAACCCTAACCGTAACCCTAACCCTATCCCTAACCCTAACCTGACGGACAGGCTGGAACCAGCTGCTCAACTCGCCGGAACCACCTGCCAGACATGCCAGAACCACCTGCCGAGCACGCCGGAGCCACCTGCTGGACTCACCAGAACCACCCGCCTGACAGGCCAAAATCAACAGCTGGCTATGAGAGAACCACCTGGCAGACAATCCGCAATAACCTGCCAGGCATGCAGGAACCACCTCTCAGACGTAAGAGAACCACGTGCCGGACACGCTGGAACCACGTCCTGGACAGACTGGAACCACCTGCCGGACATGCCTGGACCACCTGCCGAGCACGCCGGAACCACCTGCTCGACTCGCAGGACCCATGTGCCAGACACGCCAAAATGAACTGCCGGCTACACCAGAACCACTTACCGGACACTCCGGAATAACCTGCCCGGCATGCCAGAACCACCTCTCAGAAGTGCCAGAAGCACGTGCTGGACATGCCGGAACAACCTATCGGACAGAAAGGAACAACCTGCCGGACACACCAAAATCACCTGCGGGCTACGCCAGAACCACTTGGAGGACTCTCCGGGAAAACCTGCCGGGCATGCTGGAACCACCTCTCAGACGTGCCTGAACCACGTGGCGGACACTCCGCAAACGCATGTCGGGCCGGCCGGAACCACCTCTCAGACGTGCCAGAACCTCATGCCGGACACCCCAGAACCACCTGCTGGACAGACCGGAAACACCTGCCGGACACGCCGGAACCACATGTTCGACTCGCTGGAACCACATTCTGGACATGGCAAAATCACCTGCCGCCTATGCCAGAACCGCTTGGCGAACACTCCGGAATCACCTGTCAGGCATGCCGGAACCACCTCTCAGACCTGCCAGAACCACATGCCAATGACACCGGAAGCACCTGCCGAGCATGCCGGAAGCACCTGCTCGACTCGCCAGAACCACCTGTCGGACACGCCAAAATCACCTGCCGGCTACGCCACAGCCAGTTGGTGAACACTCCGGAAACACCTGCCGGGCTGGCTGGAACCACCTGCCAGCTACGCCAGAACCACTTGGCGGAGACTCCAGAAACACCTGTTGGGCCAGCCGGAACCACCTCTCAGACGTGCCAGAACCATGTGCCTGAGATGCTGGAACCACACCCCGAACAGACCGAAACCACCTGCCAGACCCAACTGAACCACGTGCCGAGCACGCAGGAACAACCTGCTCGCCTCGCCGGAACCACCTGCCGGGCGCAGCGGAAGCACCTGCCGAGCGCGCCGGAGCCACCTGCTCGCCTCGCCGGAACCACCTGCCGGGCCCAGCGGAAGCACGTGCCGAGCGCGCCGGAGCCACCTGCTCGCCTCGCCGGAACCACCTGCCGGGCCCAGCGGAAGCACCTGCCGAGCGCGCCGGAGCCACCTGCTCGCCTCGCCGGAACCACGTGCCGGGCCCTAACCCTAACCCTAACCCTAACCCTATCCCCAAACCCTAACCCTAACCCTAACCCCTAACCCTAAGCCTAACCCTAAACCCTAACCCAACCGTAACCCTAACCCTAACCCTACCCCTAACCCTAACCCCTAACCCCAAACCCTAAACCCTAACCCTAACCGTAACCCTAACCCTATCCCTAACCCTAACCTGACGGACAGGCTGGAACCAGCTGCTCAACTCGCCGGAACCACCTGCCAGACATGCCAGAACCACCTGCCGAGCACGCCGGAGCCACCTGCTGGACTCACCAGAACCACCCGCCTGACAGGCCAAAATCAACAGCTGGCTATGAGAGAACCACCTGGCAGACAATCCGCAATAACCTGCCAGGCATGCAGGAACCACCTCTCAGACGTAAGAGAACCACGTGCCGGACACGCTGGAACCACGTCCTGGACAGACTGGAACCACCTGCCGGACATGCCTGGACCACCTGCCGAGCACGCCGGAACCACCTGCTCGACTCGCAGGACCCATGTGCCAGACACGCCAAAATGAACTGCCGGCTACACCAGAACCACTTACCGGACACTCCGGAATAACCTGCCCGGCATGCCAGAACCACCTCTCAGAAGTGCCAGAAGCACGTGCTGGACATGCCGGAACAACCTATCGGACAGAAAGGAACAACCTGCCGGACACACCAAAATCACCTGCGGGCTACGCCAGAACCACTTGGAGGACTCTCCGGGAAAACCTGCCGGGCATGCTGGAACCACCTCTCAGACGTGCCTGAACCACGTGGCGGACACTCCGCAAACGCATGTCGGGCCGGCCGGAACCACCTCTCAGACGTGCCAGAACCTCATGCCGGACACCCCAGAACCACCTGCTGGACAGACCGGAAACACCTGCCGGACACGCCGGAACCACATGTTCGACTCGCTGGAACCACATTCTGGACATGGCAAAATCACCTGCCGCCTATGCCAGAACCGCTTGGCGAACACTCCGGAATCACCTGTCAGGCATGCCGGAACCACCTCTCAGACCTGCCAGAACCACATGCCAATGACACCGGAAGCACCTGCCGAGCATGCCGGAAGCACCTGCTCGACTCGCCAGAACCACCTGTCGGACACGCCAAAATCACCTGCCGGCTACGCCACAGCCAGTTGGTGAACACTCCGGAAACACCTGCCGGGCTGGCTGGAACCACCTGCCAGCTACGCCAGAACCACTTGGCGGAGACTCCAGAAACACCTGTTGGGCCAGCCGGAACCACCTCTCAGACGTGCCAGAACCATGTGCCTGAGATGCTGGAACCACACCCCGAACAGACCGAAACCACCTGCCAGACCCAACTGAACCACGTGCCGAGCACGCAGGAACAACCTGCTCGCCTCGCCGGAACCACCTGCCGGGCGCAGCGGAAGCACCTGCCGAGCGCGCCGGAGCCACCTGCTCGCCTCGCCGGAACCACCTGCCGGGCCCAGCGGAAGCACGTTCTGAGCGCGCCGGAGCCACCTGCTCGCCTCGCCGGAACCACCTGCCGGGCCCAGCGGAAGCACCTGCCGAGCGCGCCGGAGCCACCTGCTCGCCTCGCCGGAACCACGTGCCGGGCCCTAACCCTAACCCTAACCCTAACCCTATCCCCAAACCCTAACCCTAACCCTAACCCCTAACCCTAAGCCTAACCCTAAACCCTAACCCAACCGTAACCCTAACCCTAACCCTACCCCTAACCCTAACCCCTAACCCCAAACCCTAAACCCTAACCCTAACCGTAACCCTAACCCTATCCCTAACCCTAACCTGATGGACAGGCTGGAACCAGCTGCTCAACTCGCCGGAACCACCTGCCAGACATGCCAGAACCACCTGCCGAGCACGCCGGAGCCACCTGCTGGACTCACCAGAACCACCCGCCTGACAGGCCAAAATCAACAGCTGGCTATGAGAGAACCACCTGGCAGACAATCCGCAATAACCTGCCAGGCATGCAGGAACCACCTCTCAGACGTAAGAGAACCACGTGCCGGACACGCTGGAACCACGTCCTGGACAGACTGGAACCACCTGCCGGACATGCCTGGACCACCTGCCGAGCACGCCGGAACCACCTGCTCGACTCGCAGGACCCATGTGCCAGACACGCCAAAATGAACTGCCGGCTACACCAGAACCACTTACCGGACACTCCGGAATAACCTGCCCGGCATGCCAGAACCACCTCTCAGAAGTGCCAGAAGCACGTGCTGGACATGCCGGAACAACCTATCGGACAGAAAGGAACAACCTGCCGGACACACCAAAATCACCTGCGGGCTACGCCAGAACCACTTGGAGGACTCTCCGGGAAAACCTGCCGGGCATGCTGGAACCACCTCTCAGACGTGCCTGAACCACGTGGCGGACACTCCGCAAACGCATGTCGGGCCGGCCGGAACCACCTCTCAGACGTGCCAGAACCTCATGCCGGACACCCCAGAACCACCTGCTGGACAGACCGGAAACACCTGCCGGACACGCCGGAACCACATGTTCGACTCGCTGGAACCACATTCTGGACATGGCAAAATCACCTGCCGCCTATGCCAGAACCGCTTGGCGAACACTCCGGAATCACCTGTCAGGCATGCCGGAACCACCTCTCAGACCTGCCAGAACCACATGCCAATGACACCGGAAGCACCTGCCGAGCATGCCGGAAGCACCTGCTCGACTCGCCAGAACCACCTGTCGGACACGCCAAAATCACCTGCCGGCTACGCCACAGCCAGTTGGTGAACACTCCGGAAACACCTGCCGGGCTGGCTGGAACCACCTGCCAGCTACGCCAGAACCACTTGGCGGAGACTCCAGAAACACCTGTTGGGCCAGCCGGAACCACCTCTCAGACGTGCCAGAACCATGTGCCTGAGATGCTGGAACCACACCCCGAACAGACCGAAACCACCTGCCAGACCCAACTGAACCACGTGCCGAGCACGCAGGAACAACCTGCTCGCCTCGCCGGAACCACCTGCCGGGCGCAGCGGAAGCACCTGCCGAGCGCGCCGGAGCCACCTGCTCGCCTCGCCGGAACCACCTGCCGGGCCCAGCGGAAGCACGTGCCGAGCGCGCCGGAGCCACCTGCTCGCCTCGCCGGAACCACCTGCCGGGCCCAGCGGAAGCACCTGCCGAGCGCGCCGGAGCCACCTGCTCGCCTCGCCGGAACCACGTGCCGGGCCCTAACCCTAACCCTAACCCTAACCCTATCCCCAAACCCTAACCCTAACCCTAACCCCTAACCCTAAGCCTAACCCTAAACCCTAACCCAACCGTAACCCTAACCCTAACCCTACCCCTAACCCTAACCCCTAACCCCAAACCCTAAACCCTAACCCTAACCGTAACCCTAACCCTATCCCTAACCCTAACCTGACGGACAGGCTGGAACCAGCTGCTCAACTCGCCGGAACCACCTGCCAGACATGCCAGAACCACCTGCCGAGCACGCCGGAGCCACCTGCTGGACTCACCAGAACCACCCGCCTGACAGGCCAAAATCAACAGCTGGCTATGAGAGAACCACCTGGCAGACAATCCGCAATAACCTGCCAGGCATGCAGGAACCACCTCTCAGACGTAAGAGAACCACGTGCCGGACACGCTGGAACCACGTCCTGGACAGACTGGAACCACCTGCCGGACATGCCTGGACCACCTGCCGAGCACGCCGGAACCACCTGCTCGACTCGCAGGACCCATGTGCCAGACACGCCAAAATGAACTGCCGGCTACACCAGAACCACTTACCGGACACTCCGGAATAACCTGCCCGGCATGCCAGAACCACCTCTCAGAAGTGCCAGAAGCACGTGCTGGACATGCCGGAACAACCTATCGGACAGAAAGGAACAACCTGCCGGACACACCAAAATCACCTGCGGGCTACGCCAGAACCACTTGGAGGACTCTCCGGGAAAACCTGCCGGGCATGCTGGAACCACCTCTCAGACGTGCCTGAACCACGTGGCGGACACTCCGCAAACGCATGTCGGGCCGGCCGGAACCACCTCTCAGACGTGCCAGAACCTCATGCCGGACACCCCAGAACCACCTGCTGGACAGACCGGAAACACCTGCCGGACACGCCGGAACCACATGTTCGACTCGCTGGAACCACATTCTGGACATGGCAAAATCACCTGCCGCCTATGCCAGAACCGCTTGGCGAACACTCCGGAATCACCTGTCAGGCATGCCGGAACCACCTCTCAGACCTGCCAGAACCACATGCCAATGACACCGGAAGCACCTGCCGAGCATGCCGGAAGCACCTGCTCGACTCGCCAGAACCACCTGTCGGACACGCCAAAATCACCTGCCGGCTACGCCACAGCCAGTTGGTGAACACTCCGGAAACACCTGCCGGGCTGGCTGGAACCACCTGCCAGCTACGCCAGAACCACTTGGCGGAGACTCCAGAAACACCTGTTGGGCCAGCCGGAACCACCTCTCAGACGTGCCAGAACCATGTGCCTGAGATGCTGGAACCACACCCCGAACAGACCGAAACCACCTGCCAGACCCAACTGAACCACGTGCCGAGCACGCAGGAACAACCTGCTCGCCTCGCCGGAACCACCTGCCGGGCGCAGCGGAAGCACCTGCCGAGCGCGCCGGAGCCACCTGCTCGCCTCGCCGGAACCACCTGCCGGGCCCAGCGGAAGCACGTGCCGAGCGCGCCGGAGCCACCTGCTCGCCTCGCCGGAACCACCTGCCGGGCCCAGCGGAAGCACCTGCCGAGCGCGCCGGAGCCACCTGCTCGCCTCGCCGGAACCACGTGCCGGGCCCTAACCCTAACCCTAACCCTAACCCTATCCCCAAACCCTAACCCTAACCCTAACCCCTAACCCTAAGCCTAACCCTAAACCCTAACCCAACCGTAACCCTAACCCTAACCCTACCCCTAACCCTAACCCCTAACCCCAAACCCTAAACCCTAACCCTAACCGTAACCCTAACCCTATCCCTAACCCTAACCTGACGGACAGGCTGGAACCAGCTGCTCAACTCGCCGGAACCACCTGCCAGACATGCCAGAACCACCTGCCGAGCACGCCGGAGCCACCTGCTGGACTCACCAGAACCACCCGCCTGACAGGCCAAAATCAACAGCTGGCTATGAGAGAACCACCTGGCAGACAATCCGCAATAACCTGCCAGGCATGCAGGAACCACCTCTCAGACGTAAGAGAACCACGTGCCGGACACGCTGGAACCACGTCCTGGACAGACTGGAACCACCTGCCGGACATGCCTGGACCACCTGCCGAGCACGCCGGAACCACCTGCTCGACTCGCAGGACCCATGTGCCAGACACGCCAAAATGAACTGCCGGCTACACCAGAACCACTTACCGGACACTCCGGAATAACCTGCCCGGCATGCCAGAACCACCTCTCAGAAGTGCCAGAAGCACGTGCTGGACATGCCGGAACAACCTATCGGACAGAAAGGAACAACCTGCCGGACACACCAAAATCACCTGCGGGCTACGCCAGAACCACTTGGAGGACTCTCCGGGAAAACCTGCCGGGCATGCTGGAACCACCTCTCAGACGTGCCTGAACCACGTGGCGGACACTCCGCAAACGCATGTCGGGCCGGCCGGAACCACCTCTCAGACGTGCCAGAACCTCATGCCGGACACCCCAGAACCACCTGCTGGACAGACCGGAAACACCTGCCGGACACGCCGGAACCACATGTTCGACTCGCTGGAACCACATTCTGGACATGGCAAAATCACCTGCCGCCTATGCCAGAACCGCTTGGCGAACACTCCGGAATCACCTGTCAGGCATGCCGGAACCACCTCTCAGACCTGCCAGAACCACATGCCAATGACACCGGAAGCACCTGCCGAGCATGCCGGAAGCACCTGCTCGACTCGCCAGAACCACCTGTCGGACACGCCAAAATCACCTGCCGGCTACGCCACAGCCAGTTGGTGAACACTCCGGAAACACCTGCCGGGCTGGCTGGAACCACCTGCCAGCTACGCCAGAACCACTTGGCGGAGACTCCAGAAACACCTGTTGGGCCAGCCGGAACCACCTCTCAGACGTGCCAGAACCATGTGCCTGAGATGCTGGAACCACACCCCGAACAGACCGAAACCACCTGCCAGACCCAACTGAACCACGTGCCGAGCACGCAGGAACAACCTGCTCGCCTCGCCGGAACCACCTGCCGGGCGCAGCGGAAGCACCTGCCGAGCGCGCCGGAGCCACCTGCTCGCCTCGCCGGAACCACCTGCCGGGCCCAGCGGAAGCACGTGCCGAGCGCGCCGGAGCCACCTGCTCGCCTCGCCGGAACCACCTGCCGGGCCCAGCGGAAGCACCTGCCGAGCGCGCCGGAGCCACCTGCTCGCCTCGCCGGAACCACGTGCCGGGCCCTAACCCTAACCCTAACCCTAACCCTATCCCCAAACCCTAACCCTAACCCTAACCCCTAACCCTAAGCCTAACCCTAAACCCTAACCCAACCGTAACCCTAACCCTAACCCTACCCCTAACCCTAACCCCTAACCCCAAACCCTAAACCCTAACCCTAACCGTAACCCTAACCCTATCCCTAACCCTAACCTGACGGACAGGCTGGAACCAGCTGCTCAACTCGCCGGAACCACCTGCCAGACATGCCAGAACCACCTGCCGAGCACGCCGGAGCCACCTGCTGGACTCACCAGAACCACCCGCCTGACAGGCCAAAATCAACAGCTGGCTATGAGAGAACCACCTGGCAGACAATCCGCAATAACCTGCCAGGCATGCAGGAACCACCTCTCAGACGTAAGAGAACCACGTGCCGGACACGCTGGAACCACGTCCTGGACAGACTGGAACCACCTGCCGGACATGCCTGGACCACCTGCCGAGCACGCCGGAACCACCTGCTCGACTCGCAGGACCCATGTGCCAGACACGCCAAAATGAACTGCCGGCTACACCAGAACCACTTACCGGACACTCCGGAATAACCTGCCCGGCATGCCAGAACCACCTCTCAGAAGTGCCAGAAGCACGTGCTGGACATGCCGGAACAACCTATCGGACAGAAAGGAACAACCTGCCGGACACACCAAAATCACCTGCGGGCTACGCCAGAACCACTTGGAGGACTCTCCGGGAAAACCTGCCGGGCATGCTGGAACCACCTCTCAGACGTGCCTGAACCACGTGGCGGACACTCCGCAAACGCATGTCGGGCCGGCCGGAACCACCTCTCAGACGTGCCAGAACCTCATGCCGGACACCCCAGAACCACCTGCTGGACAGACCGGAAACACCTGCCGGACACGCCGGAACCACATGTTCGACTCGCTGGAACCACATTCTGGACATGGCAAAATCACCTGCCGCCTATGCCAGAACCGCTTGGCGAACACTCCGGAATCACCTGTCAGGCATGCCGGAACCACCTCTCAGACCTGCCAGAACCACATGCCAATGACACCGGAAGCACCTGCCGAGCATGCCGGAAGCACCTGCTCGACTCGCCAGAACCACCTGTCGGACACGCCAAAATCACCTGCCGGCTACGCCACAGCCAGTTGGTGAACACTCCGGAAACACCTGCCGGGCTGGCTGGAACCACCTGCCAGCTACGCCAGAACCACTTGGCGGAGACTCCAGAAACACCTGTTGGGCCAGCCGGAACCACCTCTCAGACGTGCCAGAACCATGTGCCTGAGATGCTGGAACCACACCCCGAACAGACCGAAACCACCTGCCAGACCCAACTGAACCACGTGCCGAGCACGCAGGAACAACCTGCTCGCCTCGCCGGAACCACCTGCCGGGCGCAGCGGAAGCACCTGCCGAGCGCGCCGGAGCCACCTGCTCGCCTCGCCGGAACCACCTGCCGGGCCCAGCGGAAGCACGTGCCGAGCGCGCCGGAGCCACCTGCTCGCCTCGCCGGAACCACCTGCCGGGCCCAGCGGAAGCACCTGCCGAGCGCGCCGGAGCCACCTGCTCGCCTCGCCGGAACCACGTGCCGGGCCCTAACCCTAACCCTAACCCTAACCCTATCCCCAAACCCTAACCCTAACCCTAACCCCTAACCCTAAGCCTAACCCTAAACCCTAACCCAACCGTAACCCTAACCCTAACCCTACCCCTAACCCTAACCCCTAACCCCAAACCCTAAACCCTAACCCTAACCGTAACCCTAACCCTATCCCTAACCCTAACCTGACGGACAGGCTGGAACCAGCTGCTCAACTCGCCGGAACCACCTGCCAGACATGCCAGAACCACCTGCCGAGCACGCCGGAGCCACCTGCTGGACTCACCAGAACCACCCGCCTGACAGGCCAAAATCAACAGCTGGCTATGAGAGAACCACCTGGCAGACAATCCGCAATAACCTGCCAGGCATGCAGGAACCACCTCTCAGACGTAAGAGAACCACGTGCCGGACACGCTGGAACCACGTCCTGGACAGACTGGAACCACCTGCCGGACATGCCTGGACCACCTGCCGAGCACGCCGGAACCACCTGCTCGACTCGCAGGACCCATGTGCCAGACACGCCAAAATGAACTGCCGGCTACACCAGAACCACTTACCGGACACTCCGGAATAACCTGCCCGGCATGCCAGAACCACCTCTCAGAAGTGCCAGAAGCACGTGCTGGACATGCCGGAACAACCTATCGGACAGAAAGGAACAACCTGCCGGACACACCAAAATCACCTGCGGGCTACGCCAGAACCACTTGGAGGACTCTCCGGGAAAACCTGCCGGGCATGCTGGAACCACCTCTCAGACGTGCCTGAACCACGTGGCGGACACTCCGCAAACGCATGTCGGGCCGGCCGGAACCACCTCTCAGACGTGCCAGAACCTCATGCCGGACACCCCAGAACCACCTGCTGGACAGACCGGAAACACCTGCCGGACACGCCGGAACCACATGTTCGACTCGCTGGAACCACATTCTGGACATGGCAAAATCACCTGCCGCCTATGCCAGAACCGCTTGGCGAACACTCCGGAATCACCTGTCAGGCATGCCGGAACCACCTCTCAGACCTGCCAGAACCACATGCCAATGACACCGGAAGCACCTGCCGAGCATGCCGGAAGCACCTGCTCGACTCGCCAGAACCACCTGTCGGACACGCCAAAATCACCTGCCGGCTACGCCACAGCCAGTTGGTGAACACTCCGGAAACACCTGCCGGGCTGGCTGGAACCACCTGCCAGCTACGCCAGAACCACTTGGCGGAGACTCCAGAAACACCTGTTGGGCCAGCCGGAACCACCTCTCAGACGTGCCAGAACCATGTGCCTGAGATGCTGGAACCACACCCCGAACAGACCGAAACCACCTGCCAGACCCAACTGAACCACGTGCCGAGCACGCAGGAACAACCTGCTCGCCTCGCCGGAACCACCTGCCGGGCGCAGCGGAAGCACCTGCCGAGCGCGCCGGAGCCACCTGCTCGCCTCGCCGGAACCACCTGCCGGGCCCAGCGGAAGCACGTGCCGAGCGCGCCGGAGCCACCTGCTCGCCTCGCCGGAACCACCTGCCGGGCCCAGCGGAAGCACCTGCCGAGCGCGCCGGAGCCACCTGCTCGCCTCGCCGGAACCACGTGCCGGGCCCTAACCCTAACCCTAACCCTAACCCTATCCCCAAACCCTAACCCTAACCCTAACCCCTAACCCTAAGCCTAACCCTAAACCCTAACCCAACCGTAACCCTAACCCTAACCCTACCCCTAACCCTAACCCCTAACCCCAAACCCTAAACCCTAACCCTAACCGTAACCCTAACCCTATCCCTAACCCTAACCTGACGGACAGGCTGGAACCAGCTGCTCAACTCGCCGGAACCACCTGCCAGACATGCCAGAACCACCTGCCGAGCACGCCGGAGCCACCTGCTGGACTCACCAGAACCACCCGCCTGACAGGCCAAAATCAACAGCTGGCTATGAGAGAACCACCTGGCAGACAATCCGCAATAACCTGCCAGGCATGCAGGAACCACCTCTCAGACGTAAGAGAACCACGTGCCGGACACGCTGGAACCACGTCCTGGACAGACTGGAACCACCTGCCGGACATGCCTGGACCACCTGCCGAGCACGCCGGAACCACCTGCTCGACTCGCAGGACCCATGTGCCAGACACGCCAAAATGAACTGCCGGCTACACCAGAACCACTTACCGGACACTCCGGAATAACCTGCCCGGCATGCCAGAACCACCTCTCAGAAGTGCCAGAAGCACGTGCTGGACATGCCGGAACAACCTATCGGACAGAAAGGAACAACCTGCCGGACACACCAAAATCACCTGCGGGCTACGCCAGAACCACTTGGAGGACTCTCCGGGAAAACCTGCCGGGCATGCTGGAACCACCTCTCAGACGTGCCTGAACCACGTGGCGGACACTCCGCAAACGCATGTCGGGCCGGCCGGAACCACCTCTCAGACGTGCCAGAACCTCATGCCGGACACCCCAGAACCACCTGCTGGACAGACCGGAAACACCTGCCGGACACGCCGGAACCACATGTTCGACTCGCTGGAACCACATTCTGGACATGGCAAAATCACCTGCCGCCTATGCCAGAACCGCTTGGCGAACACTCCGGAATCACCTGTCAGGCATGCCGGAACCACCTCTCAGACCTGCCAGAACCACATGCCAATGACACCGGAAGCACCTGCCGAGCATGCCGGAAGCACCTGCTCGACTCGCCAGAACCACCTGTCGGACACGCCAAAATCACCTGCCGGCTACGCCACAGCCAGTTGGTGAACACTCCGGAAACACCTGCCGGGCTGGCTGGAACCACCTGCCAGCTACGCCAGAACCACTTGGCGGAGACTCCAGAAACACCTGTTGGGACAGCCGGAACCACCTCTCAGACGTGCCAGAACCATGTGCCTGAGATGCTGGAACCACACCCCGAACAGACCGAAACCACCTGCCAGACCCAACTGAACCACGTGCCGAGCACGCAGGAACAACCTGCTCGCCTCGCCGGAACCACCTGCCGGGCGCAGCGGAAGCACCTGCCGAGCGCGCCGGAGCCACCTGCTCGCCTCGCCGGAACCACCTGCCGGGCCCAGCGGAAGCACGTGCCGAGCGCGCCGGAGCCACCTGCTCGCCTCGCCGGAACCACCTGCCGGGCCCAGCGGAAGCACCTGCCGAGCGCGCCGGAGCCACCTGCTCGCCTCGCCGGAACCACGTGCCGGGCCCTAACCCTAACCCTAACCCTAACCCTATCCCCAAACCCTAACCCTAACCCTAACCCCTAACCCTAAGCCTAACCCTAAACCCTAACCCAACCGTAACCCTAACCCTAACCCTACCCCTAACCCTAACCCCTAACCCCAAACCCTAAACCCTAACCCTAACCGTAACCCTAACCCTATCCCTAACCCTAACCTGACGGACAGGCTGGAACCAGCTGCTCAACTCGCCGGAACCACCTGCCAGACATGCCAGAACCACCTGCCGAGCACGCCGGAGCCACCTGCTGGACTCACCAGAACCACCCGCCTGACAGGCCAAAATCAACAGCTGGCTATGAGAGAACCACCTGGCAGACAATCCGCAATAACCTGCCAGGCATGCAGGAACCACCTCTCAGACGTAAGAGAACCACGTGCCGGACACGCTGGAACCACGTCCTGGACAGACTGGAACCACCTGCCGGACATGCCTGGACCACCTGCCGAGCACGCCGGAACCACCTGCTCGACTCGCAGGACCCATGTGCCAGACACGCCAAAATGAACTGCCGGCTACACCAGAACCACTTACCGGACACTCCGGAATAACCTGCCCGGCATGCCAGAACCACCTCTCAGAAGTGCCAGAAGCACGTGCTGGACATGCCGGAACAACCTATCGGACAGAAAGGAACAACCTGCCGGACACACCAAAATCACCTGCGGGCTACGCCAGAACCACTTGGAGGACTCTCCGGGAAAACCTGCCGGGCATGCTGGAACCACCTCTCAGACGTGCCTGAACCACGTGGCGGACACTCCGCAAACGCATGTCGGGCCGGCCGGAACCACCTCTCAGACGTGCCAGAACCTCATGCCGGACACCCCAGAACCACCTGCTGGACAGACCGGAAACACCTGCCGGACACGCCGGAACCACATGTTCGACTCGCTGGAACCACATTCTGGACATGGCAAAATCACCTGCCGCCTATGCCAGAACCGCTTGGCGAACACTCCGGAATCACCTGTCAGGCATGCCGGAACCACCTCTCAGACCTGCCAGAACCACATGCCAATGACACCGGAAGCACCTGCCGAGCATGCCGGAAGCACCTGCTCGACTCGCCAGAACCACCTGTCGGACACGCCAAAATCACCTGCCGGCTACGCCACAGCCAGTTGGTGAACACTCCGGAAACACCTGCCGGGCTGGCTGGAACCACCTGCCAGCTACGCCAGAACCACTTGGCGGAGACTCCAGAAACACCTGTTGGGCCAGCCGGAACCACCTCTCAGACGTGCCAGAACCATGTGCCTGAGATGCTGGAACCACACCCCGAACAGACCGAAACCACCTGCCAGACCCAACTGAACCACGTGCCGAGCACGCAGGAACAACCTGCTCGCCTCGCCGGAACCACCTGCCGGGCGCAGCGGAAGCACCTGCCGAGCGCGCCGGAGCCACCTGCTCGCCTCGCCGGAACCACCTGCCGGGCCCAGCGGAAGCACGTGCCGAGCGCGCCGGAGCCACCTGCTCGCCTCGCCGGAACCACCTGCCGGGCCCAGCGGAAGCACCTGCCGAGCGCGCCGGAGCCACCTGCTCGCCTCGCCGGAACCACGTGCCGGGCCCTAACCCTAACCCTAACCCTAACCCTATCCCCAAACCCTAACCCTAACCCTAACCCCTAACCCTAAGCCTAACCCTAAACCCTAACCCAACCGTAACCCTAACCCTAACCCTACCCCTAACCCTAACCCCTAACCCCAAACCCTAAACCCTAACCCTAACCGTAACCCTAACCCTATCCCTAACCCTAACCTGACGGACAGGCTGGAACCAGCTGCTCAACTCGCCGGAACCACCTGCCAGACATGCCAGAACCACCTGCCGAGCACGCCGGAGCCACCTGCTGGACTCACCAGAACCACCCGCCTGACAGGCCAAAATCAACAGCTGGCTATGAGAGAACCACCTGGCAGACAATCCGCAATAACCTGCCAGGCATGCAGGAACCACCTCTCAGACGTAAGAGAACCACGTGCCGGACACGCTGGAACCACGTCCTGGACAGACTGGAACCACCTGCCGGACATGCCTGGACCACCTGCCGAGCACGCCGGAACCACCTGCTCGACTCGCAGGACCCATGTGCCAGACACGCCAAAATGAACTGCCGGCTACACCAGAACCACTTACCGGACACTCCGGAATAACCTGCCCGGCATGCCAGAACCACCTCTCAGAAGTGCCAGAAGCACGTGCTGGACATGCCGGAACAACCTATCGGACAGAAAGGAACAACCTGCCGGACACACCAAAATCACCTGCGGGCTACGCCAGAACCACTTGGAGGACTCTCCGGGAAAACCTGCCGGGCATGCTGGAACCACCTCTCAGACGTGCCTGAACCACGTGGCGGACACTCCGCAAACGCATGTCGGGCCGGCCGGAACCACCTCTCAGACGTGCCAGAACCTCATGCCGGACACCCCAGAACCACCTGCTGGACAGACCGGAAACACCTGCCGGACACGCCGGAACCACATGTTCGACTCGCTGGAACCACATTCTGGACATGGCAAAATCACCTGCCGCCTATGCCAGAACCGCTTGGCGAACACTCCGGAATCACCTGTCAGGCATGCCGGAACCACCTCTCAGACCTGCCAGAACCACATGCCAATGACACCGGAAGCACCTGCCGAGCATGCCGGAAGCACCTGCTCGACTCGCCAGAACCACCTGTCGGACACGCCAAAATCACCTGCCGGCTACGCCACAGCCAGTTGGTGAACACTCCGGAAACACCTGCCGGGCTGGCTGGAACCACCTGCCAGCTACGCCAGAACCACTTGGCGGAGACTCCAGAAACACCTGTTGGGCCAGCCGGAACCACCTCTCAGACGTGCCAGAACCATGTGCCTGAGATGCTGGAACCACACCCCGAACAGACCGAAACCACCTGCCAGACCCAACTGAACCACGTGCCGAGCACGCAGGAACAACCTGCTCGCCTCGCCGGAACCACCTGCCGGGCGCAGCGGAAGCACCTGCCGAGCGCGCCGGAGCCACCTGCTCGCCTCGCCGGAACCACCTGCCGGGCCCAGCGGAAGCACGTGCCGAGCGCGCCGGAGCCACCTGCTCGCCTCGCCGGAACCACCTGCCGGGCCCAGCGGAAGCACCTGCCGAGCGCGCCGGAGCCACCTGCTCGCCTCGCCGGAACCACGTGCCGGGCCCTAACCCTAACCCTAACCCTAACCCTATCCCCAAACCCTAACCCTAACCCTAACCCCTAACCCTAAGCCTAACCCTAAACCCTAACCCAACCGTAACCCTAACCCTAACCCTACCCCTAACCCTAACCCCTAACCCCAAACCCTAAACCCTAACCCTAACCGTAACCCTAACCCTATCCCTAACCCTAACCTGACGGACAGGCTGGAACCAGCTGCTCAACTCGCCGGAACCACCTGCCAGACATGCCAGAACCACCTGCCGAGCACGCCGGAGCCACCTGCTGGACTCACCAGAACCACCCGCCTGACAGGCCAAAATCAACAGCTGGCTATGAGAGAACCACCTGGCAGACAATCCGCAATAACCTGCCAGGCATGCAGGAACCACCTCTCAGACGTAAGAGAACCACGTGCCGGACACGCTGGAACCACGTCCTGGACAGACTGGAACCACCTGCCGGACATGCCTGGACCACCTGCCGAGCACGCCGGAACCACCTGCTCGACTCGCAGGACCCATGTGCCAGACACGCCAAAATGAACTGCCGGCTACACCAGAACCACTTACCGGACACTCCGGAATAACCTGCCCGGCATGCCAGAACCACCTCTCAGAAGTGCCAGAAGCACGTGCTGGACATGCCGGAACAACCTATCGGACAGAAAGGAACAACCTGCCGGACACACCAAAATCACCTGCGGGCTACGCCAGAACCACTTGGAGGACTCTCCGGGAAAACCTGCCGGGCATGCTGGAACCACCTCTCAGACGTGCCTGAACCACGTGGCGGACACTCCGCAAACGCATGTCGGGCCGGCCGGAACCACCTCTCAGACGTGCCAGAACCTCATGCCGGACACCCCAGAACCACCTGCTGGACAGACCGGAAACACCTGCCGGACACGCCGGAACCACATGTTCGACTCGCTGGAACCACATTCTGGACATGGCAAAATCACCTGCCGCCTATGCCAGAACCGCTTGGCGAACACTCCGGAATCACCTGTCAGGCATGCCGGAACCACCTCTCAGACCTGCCAGAACCACATGCCAATGACACCGGAAGCACCTGCCGAGCATGCCGGAAGCACCTGCTCGACTCGCCAGAACCACCTGTCGGACACGCCAAAATCACCTGCCGGCTACGCCACAGCCAGTTGGTGAACACTCCGGAAACACCTGCCGGGCTGGCTGGAACCACCTGCCAGCTACGCCAGAACCACTTGGCGGAGACTCCAGAAACACCTGTTGGGACAGCCGGAACCACCTCTCAGACGTGCCAGAACCATGTGCCTGAGATGCTGGAACCACACCCCGAACAGACCGAAACCACCTGCCAGACCCAACTGAACCACGTGCCGAGCACGCAGGAACAACCTGCTCGCCTCGCCGGAACCACCTGCCGGGCGCAGCGGAAGCACCTGCCGAGCGCGCCGGAGCCACCTGCTCGCCTCGCCGGAACCACCTGCCGGGCCCAGCGGAAGCACGTGCCGAGCGCGCCGGAGCCACCTGCTCGCCTCGCCGGAACCACCTGCCGGGCCCAGCGGAAGCACCTGCCGAGCGCGCCGGAGCCACCTGCTCGCCTCGCCGGAACCACGTGCCGGGCCCTAACCCTAACCCTAACCCTAACCCTATCCCCAAACCCTAACCCTAACCCTAACCCCTAACCCTAAGCCTAACCCTAAACCCTAACCCAACCGTAACCCTAACCCTAACCCTACCCCTAACCCTAACCCCTAACCCCAAACCCTAAACCCTAACCCTAACCGTAACCCTAACCCTATCCCTAACCCTAACCTGACGGACAGGCTGGAACCAGCTGCTCAACTCGCCGGAACCACCTGCCAGACATGCCAGAACCACCTGCCGAGCACGCCGGAGCCACCTGCTGGACTCACCAGAACCACCCGCCTGACAGGCCAAAATCAACAGCTGGCTATGAGAGAACCACCTGGCAGACAATCCGCAATAACCTGCCAGGCATGCAGGAACCACCTCTCAGACGTAAGAGAACCACGTGCCGGACACGCTGGAACCACGTCCTGGACAGACTGGAACCACCTGCCGGACATGCCTGGACCACCTGCCGAGCACGCCGGAACCACCTGCTCGACTCGCAGGACCCATGTGCCAGACACGCCAAAATGAACTGCCGGCTACACCAGAACCACTTACCGGACACTCCGGAATAACCTGCCCGGCATGCCAGAACCACCTCTCAGAAGTGCCAGAAGCACGTGCTGGACATGCCGGAACAACCTATCGGACAGAAAGGAACAACCTGCCGGACACACCAAAATCACCTGCGGGCTACGCCAGAACCACTTGGAGGACTCTCCGGGAAAACCTGCCGGGCATGCTGGAACCACCTCTCAGACGTGCCTGAACCACGTGGCGGACACTCCGCAAACGCATGTCGGGCCGGCCGGAACCACCTCTCAGACGTGCCAGAACCTCATGCCGGACACCCCAGAACCACCTGCTGGACAGACCGGAAACACCTGCCGGACACGCCGGAACCACATGTTCGACTCGCTGGAACCACATTCTGGACATGGCAAAATCACCTGCCGCCTATGCCAGAACCGCTTGGCGAACACTCCGGAATCACCTGTCAGGCATGCCGGAACCACCTCTCAGACCTGCCAGAACCACATGCCAATGACACCGGAAGCACCTGCCGAGCATGCCGGAAGCACCTGCTCGACTCGCCAGAACCACCTGTCGGACACGCCAAAATCACCTGCCGGCTACGCCACAGCCAGTTGGTGAACACTCCGGAAACACCTGCCGGGCTGGCTGGAACCACCTGCCAGCTACGCCAGAACCACTTGGCGGAGACTCCAGAAACACCTGTTGGGCCAGCCGGAACCACCTCTCAGACGTGCCAGAACCATGTGCCTGAGATGCTGGAACCACACCCCGAACAGACCGAAACCACCTGCCAGACCCAACTGAACCACGTGCCGAGCACGCAGGAACAACCTGCTCGCCTCGCCGGAACCACCTGCCGGGCGCAGCGGAAGCACCTGCCGAGCGCGCCGGAGCCACCTGCTCGCCTCGCCGGAACCACCTGCCGGGCCCAGCGGAAGCACGTGCCGAGCGCGCCGGAGCCACCTGCTCGCCTCGCCGGAACCACCTGCCGGGCCCAGCGGAAGCACCTGCCGAGCGCGCCGGAGCCACCTGCTCGCCTCGCCGGAACCACGTGCCGGGCCCTAACCCTAACCCTAACCCTAACCCTATCCCCAAACCCTAACCCTAACCCTAACCCCTAACCCTAAGCCTAACCCTAAACCCTAACCCAACCGTAACCCTAACCCTAACCCTACCCCTAACCCTAACCCCTAACCCCAAACCCTAAACCCTAACCCTAACCGTAACCCTAACCCTATCCCTAACCCTAACCTGACGGACAGGCTGGAACCAGCTGCTCAACTCGCCGGAACCACCTGCCAGACATGCCAGAACCACCTGCCGAGCACGCCGGAGCCACCTGCTGGACTCACCAGAACCACCCGCCTGACAGGCCAAAATCAACAGCTGGCTATGAGAGAACCACCTGGCAGACAATCCGCAATAACCTGCCAGGCATGCAGGAACCACCTCTCAGACGTAAGAGAACCACGTGCCGGACACGCTGGAACCACGTCCTGGACAGACTGGAACCACCTGCCGGACATGCCTGGACCACCTGCCGAGCACGCCGGAACCACCTGCTCGACTCGCAGGACCCATGTGCCAGACACGCCAAAATGAACTGCCGGCTACACCAGAACCACTTACCGGACACTCCGGAATAACCTGCCCGGCATGCCAGAACCACCTCTCAGAAGTGCCAGAAGCACGTGCTGGACATGCCGGAACAACCTATCGGACAGAAAGGAACAACCTGCCGGACACACCAAAATCACCTGCGGGCTACGCCAGAACCACTTGGAGGACTCTCCGGGAAAACCTGCCGGGCATGCTGGAACCACCTCTCAGACGTGCCTGAACCACGTGGCGGACACTCCGCAAACGCATGTCGGGCCGGCCGGAACCACCTCTCAGACGTGCCAGAACCTCATGCCGGACACCCCAGAACCACCTGCTGGACAGACCGGAAACACCTGCCGGACACGCCGGAACCACATGTTCGACTCGCTGGAACCACATTCTGGACATGGCAAAATCACCTGCCGCCTATGCCAGAACCGCTTGGCGAACACTCCGGAATCACCTGTCAGGCATGCCGGAACCACCTCTCAGACCTGCCAGAACCACATGCCAATGACACCGGAAGCACCTGCCGAGCATGCCGGAAGCACCTGCTCGACTCGCCAGAACCACCTGTCGGACACGCCAAAATCACCTGCCGGCTACGCCACAGCCAGTTGGTGAACACTCCGGAAACACCTGCCGGGCTGGCTGGAACCACCTGCCAGCTACGCCAGAACCACTTGGCGGAGACTCCAGAAACACCTGTTGGGCCAGCCGGAACCACCTCTCAGACGTGCCAGAACCATGTGCCTGAGATGCTGGAACCACACCCCGAACAGACCGAAACCACCTGCCAGACCCAACTGAACCACGTGCCGAGCACGCAGGAACAACCTGCTCGCCTCGCCGGAACCACCTGCCGGGCGCAGCGGAAGCACCTGCCGAGCGCGCCGGAGCCACCTGCTCGCCTCGCCGGAACCACCTGCCGGGCCCAGCGGAAGCACGTGCCGAGCGCGCCGGAGCCACCTGCTCGCCTCGCCGGAACCACCTGCCGGGCCCAGCGGAAGCACCTGCCGAGCGCGCCGGAGCCACCTGCTCGCCTCGCCGGAACCACGTGCCGGGCCCTAACCCTAACCCTAACCCTAACCCTATCCCCAAACCCTAACCCTAACCCTAACCCCTAACCCTAAGCCTAACCCTAAACCCTAACCCAACCGTAACCCTAACCCTAACCCTACCCCTAACCCTAACCCCTAACCCCAAACCCTAAACCCTAACCCTAACCGTAACCCTAACCCTATCCCTAACCCTAACCTGACGGACAGGCTGGAACCAGCTGCTCAACTCGCCGGAACCACCTGCCAGACATGCCAGAACCACCTGCCGAGCACGCCGGAGCCACCTGCTGGACTCACCAGAACCACCCGCCTGACAGGCCAAAATCAACAGCTGGCTATGAGAGAACCACCTGGCAGACAATCCGCAATAACCTGCCAGGCATGCAGGAACCACCTCTCAGACGTAAGAGAACCACGTGCCGGACACGCTGGAACCACGTCCTGGACAGACTGGAACCACCTGCCGGACATGCCTGGACCACCTGCCGAGCACGCCGGAACCACCTGCTCGACTCGCAGGACCCATGTGCCAGACACGCCAAAATGAACTGCCGGCTACACCAGAACCACTTACCGGACACTCCGGAATAACCTGCCCGGCATGCCAGAACCACCTCTCAGAAGTGCCAGAAGCACGTGCTGGACATGCCGGAACAACCTATCGGACAGAAAGGAACAACCTGCCGGACACACCAAAATCACCTGCGGGCTACGCCAGAACCACTTGGAGGACTCTCCGGGAAAACCTGCCGGGCATGCTGGAACCACCTCTCAGACGTGCCTGAACCACGTGGCGGACACTCCGCAAACGCATGTCGGGCCGGCCGGAACCACCTCTCAGACGTGCCAGAACCTCATGCCGGACACCCCAGAACCACCTGCTGGACAGACCGGAAACACCTGCCGGACACGCCGGAACCACATGTTCGACTCGCTGGAACCACATTCTGGACATGGCAAAATCACCTGCCGCCTATGCCAGAACCGCTTGGCGAACACTCCGGAATCACCTGTCAGGCATGCCGGAACCACCTCTCAGACCTGCCAGAACCACATGCCAATGACACCGGAAGCACCTGCCGAGCATGCCGGAAGCACCTGCTCGACTCGCCAGAACCACCTGTCGGACACGCCAAAATCACCTGCCGGCTACGCCACAGCCAGTTGGTGAACACTCCGGAAACACCTGCCGGGCTGGCTGGAACCACCTGCCAGCTACGCCAGAACCACTTGGCGGAGACTCCAGAAACACCTGTTGGGCCAGCCGGAACCACCTCTCAGACGTGCCAGAACCATGTGCCTGAGATGCTGGAACCACACCCCGAACAGACCGAAACCACCTGCCAGACCCAACTGAACCACGTGCCGAGCACGCAGGAACAACCTGCTGGCCTCGCCGGAACCACCTGCCGGGCGCAGCGGAAGCACCTGCCGAGCGCGCCGGAGCCACCTGCTCGCCTCGCCGGAACCACCTGCCGGGCCCAGCGGAAGCACGTGCCGAGCGCGCCGGAGCCACCTGCTCGCCTCGCCGGAACCACCTGCCGGGCCCAGCGGAAGCACCTGCCGAGCGCGCCGGAGCCACCTGCTCGCCTCGCCGGAACCACGTGCCGGGCCCTAACCCTAACCCTAACCCTAACCCTATCCCCAAACCCTAACCCTAACCCTAACCCCTAACCCTAAGCCTAACCCTAAACCCTAACCCAACCGTAACCCTAACCCTAACCCTACCCCTAACCCTAACCCCTAACCCCAAACCCTAAACCCTAACCCTAACCGTAACCCTAACCTTATCCCTAACCCTAACCTGATGGACAGGCTGGAACCAGCTGCTCAACTCGCCGGAACCACCTGCCAGACATGCCAGAACCACCTGCCGAGCACGCCGGAGCCACCTGCTGGACTCACCAGAACCACCTGCCTGACAGGCCAAAATCAACAGCTGGCTATGAGAGAACCACCTGGCAGACAATCCGCAATAACCTGCCAGGCATGCAGGAACCACCTCTCAGACGTAAGAGAACCACGTGCCGGACACGCTGGAACCACGTCCTGGACAGACTGGAACCACCTGCCGGACATGCCTGGACCACCTGCCGAGCACGCCGGAACCACCTGCTCGACTCGCAGGACCCATGTGCCAGACACGCCAAAATGAACTGCCGGCTACACCAGAACCACTTACCGGACACTCCGGAATAACCTGCCCGGCATGCCAGAACCACCTCTCAGAAGTGCCAGAAGCACGTGCTGGACATGCCGGAACAACCTATCGGACAGAAAGGAACAACCTGCCGGACACACCAAAATCACCTGCGGGCTACGCCAGAACCACTTGGAGGACTCTCCGGGAAAACCTGCCGGGCATGCTGGAACCACCTCTCAGACGTGCCTGAACCACGTGGCGGACACTCCGCAAACGCATGTCGGGCCGGCCGGAACCACCTCTCAGACGTGCCAGAACCTCATGCCGGACACCCCAGAACCACCTGCTGGACAGACCGGAAACACCTGCCGGACACGCCGGAACCACATGTTCGACTCGCTGGAACCACATTCTGGACATGGCAAAATCACCTGCCGCCTATGCCAGAACCGCTTGGCGAACACTCCGGAATCACCTGTCAGGCATGCCGGAACCACCTCTCAGACCTGCCAGAACCACATGCCAATGACACCGGAAGCACCTGCCGAGCATGCCGGAAGCACCTGCTCGACTCGCCAGAACCACCTGTCGGACACGCCAAAATCACCTGCCGGCTACGCCACAGCCAGTTGGTGAACACTCCGGAAACACCTGCCGGGCTGGCTGGAACCACCTGCCAGCTACGCCAGAACCACTTGGCGGAGACTCCAGAAACACCTGTTGGGACAGCCGGAACCACCTCTCAGACGTGCCAGAACCATGTGCCTGAGATGCTGGAACCACACCCCGAACAGACCGAAACCACCTGCCAGACCCAACTGAACCACGTGCCGAGCACGCAGGAACAACCTGCTCGCCTCGCCGGAACCACCTGCCGGGCGCAGCGGAAGCACCTGCCGAGCGCGCCGGAGCCACCTGCTCGCCTCGCCGGAACCACGTGCCGGGCCCTAACCCTAACCCTAACCCTAACCCTATCCCCAAACCCTAACCCTAACCCTAACCCCTAACCCTAAGCCTAACCCTAAACCCTAACCCAACCGTAACCCTAACCCTAACCCTACCCCTAACCCTAACCCCTAACCCCAAACCCTAAACCCTAACCCTAACCGTAACCCTAACCTTATCCCTAACCCTAACCTGACGGACAGGCTGGAACCAGCTGCTCAACTCGCCGGAACCACCTGCCAGACATGCCAGAACCACCTGCCGAGCACGCCGGAGCCACCTGCTGGACTCACCAGAACCACCCGCCTGACAGGCCAAAATCAACAGCTGGCTATGAGAGAACCACCTGGCAGACAATCCGCAATAACCTGCCAGGCATGCAGGAACCACCTCTCAGACGTAAGAGAACCACGTGCCGGACACGCTGGAACCACGTCCTGGACAGACTGGAACCACCTGCCGGACATGCCTGGACCACCTGCCGAGCACGCCGGAACCACCTGCTCGACTCGCAGGACCCATGTGCCAGACACGCCAAAATGAACTGCCGGCTACACCAGAACCACTTACCGGACACTCCGGAATAACCTGCCCGGCATGCCAGAACCACCTCTCAGAAGTGCCAGAAGCACGTGCTGGACATGCCGGAACAACCTATCGGACAGAAAGGAACAACCTGCCGGACACACCAAAATCACCTGCGGGCTACGCCAGAACCACTTGGAGGACTCTCCGGGAAAACCTGCCGGGCATGCTGGAACCACCTCTCAGACGTGCCTGAACCACGTGGCGGACACTCCGCAAACGCATGTCGGGCCGGCCGGAACCACCTCTCAGACGTGCCAGAACCTCATGCCGGACACCCCAGAACCACCTGCTGGACAGACCGGAAACACCTGCCGGACACGCCGGAACCACATGTTCGACTCGCTGGAACCACATTCTGGACATGGCAAAATCACCTGCCGCCTATGCCAGAACCGCTTGGCGAACACTCCGGAATCACCTGTCAGGCATGCCGGAACCACCTCTCAGACCTGCCAGAACCACATGCCAATGACACCGGAAGCACCTGCCGAGCATGCCGGAAGCACCTGCTCGACTCACCAGAACCACCTGTCGGACACGCCAAAATCACCTGCCGGCTACGCCACAGCCAGTTGGTGAACACTCCGGAAACACCTGCCGGGCTGGCTGGAACCACCTGCCAGCTACGCCAGAACCACTTGGCGGAGACTCCAGAAACACCTGTTGGGCCAGCCGGAACCACCTCTCAGACGTGCCAGAACCATGTGCCTGAGATGCTGGAACCACACCCCGAACAGACCGAAACCACCTGCCAGACCCAACTGAACCACGTGCCGAGCACGCAGGAACAACCTGCTCGCCTCGCCGGAACCACCTGCCGGGCGCAGCGGAAGCACCTGCCGAGCGCGCCGGAGCCACCTGCTCGCCTCGCCGGAACCACCTGCCGGGCCCAGCGGAAGCACGTGCCGAGCGCGCCGGAGCCACCTGCTCGCCTCGCCGGAACCACCTGCCGGGCCCAGCGGAAGCACCTGCCGAGCGCGCCGGAGCCACCTGCTCGCCTCGCCGGAACCACGTGCCGGGCCCTAACCCTAACCCTAACCCTAACCCTATCCCCAAACCCTAACCCTAACCCTAACCCCTAACCCTAAGCCTAACCCTAAACCCTAACCCAACCGTAACCCTAACCCTAACCCTACCCCTAACCCTAACCCCTAACCCCAAACCCTAAACCCTAACCCTAACCGTAACCCTAACCCTATCCCTAACCCTAACCTGACGGACAGGCTGGAACCAGCTGCTCAACTCGCCGGAACCACCTGCCAGACATGCCAGAACCACCTGCCGAGCACGCCGGAGCCACCTGCTGGACTCACCAGAACCACCCGCCTGACAGGCCAAAATCAACAGCTGGCTATGAGAGAACCACCTGGCAGACAATCCGCAATAACCTGCCAGGCATGCAGGAACCACCTCTCAGACGTAAGAGAACCACGTGCCGGACACGCTGGAACCACGTCCTGGACAGACTGGAACCACCTGCCGGACATGCCTGGACCACCTGCCGAGCACGCCGGAACCACCTGCTCGACTCGCAGGACCCATGTGCCAGACACGCCAAAATGAACTGCCGGCTACACCAGAACCACTTACCGGACACTCCGGAATAACCTGCCCGGCATGCCAGAACCACCTCTCAGAAGTGCCAGAAGCACGTGCTGGACATGCCGGAACAACCTATCGGACAGAAAGGAACAACCTGCCGGACACACCAAAATCACCTGCGGGCTACGCCAGAACCACTTGGAGGACTCTCCGGGAAAACCTGCCGGGCATGCTGGAACCACCTCTCAGACGTGCCTGAACCACGTGGCGGACACTCCGCAAACGCATGTCGGGCCGGCCGGAACCACCTCTCAGACGTGCCAGAACCTCATGCCGGACACCCCAGAACCACCTGCTGGACAGACCGGAAACACCTGCCGGACACGCCGGAACCACATGTTCGACTCGCTGGAACCACATTCTGGACATGGCAAAATCACCTGCCGCCTATGCCAGAACCGCTTGGCGAACACTCCGGAATCACCTGTCAGGCATGCCGGAACCACCTCTCAGACCTGCCAGAACCACATGCCAATGACACCGGAAGCACCTGCCGAGCATGCCGGAAGCACCTGCTCGACTCGCCAGAACCACCTGTCGGACACGCCAAAATCACCTGCCGGCTACGCCACAGCCAGTTGGTGAACACTCCGGAAACACCTGCCGGGCTGGCTGGAACCACCTGCCAGCTACGCCAGAACCACTTGGCGGAGACTCCAGAAACACCTGTTGGGACAGCCGGAACCACCTCTCAGACGTGCCAGAACCATGTGCCTGAGATGCTGGAACCACACCCCGAACAGACCGAAACCACCTGCCAGACCCAACTGAACCACGTGCCGAGCACGCAGGAACAACCTGCTCGCCTCGCCGGAACCACCTGCCGGGCGCAGCGGAAGCACCTGCCGAGCGCGCCGGAGCCACCTGCTCGCCTCGCCGGAACCACGTGCCGGGCCCTAACCCTAACCCTAACCCTAACCCTATCCCCAAACCCTAACCCTAACCCTAACCCCTAACCCTAAGCCTAACCCTAAACCCTAACCCAACCGTAACCCTAACCCTAACCCTACCCCTAACCCTAACCCCTAACCCCAAACCCTAAACCCTAACCCTAACCGTAACCCTAACCTTATCCCTAACCCTAACCTGACGGACAGGCTGGAACCAGCTGCTCAACTCGCCGGAACCACCTGCCAGACATGCCAGAACCACCTGCCGAGCACGCCGGAGCCACCTGCTGGACTCACCAGAACCACCCGCCTGACAGGCCAAAATCAACAGCTGGCTATGAGAGAACCACCTGGCAGACAATCCGCAATAACCTGCCAGGCATGCAGGAACCACCTCTCAGACGTAAGAGAACCACGTGCCGGACACGCTGGAACCACGTCCTGGACAGACTGGAACCACCTGCCGGACATGCCTGGACCACCTGCCGAGCACGCCGGAACCACCTGCTCGACTCGCAGGACCCATGTGCCAGACACGCCAAAATGAACTGCCGGCTACACCAGAACCACTTACCGGACACTCCGGAATAACCTGCCCGGCATGCCAGAACCACCTCTCAGAAGTGCCAGAAGCACGTGCTGGACATGCCGGAACAACCTATCGGACAGAAAGGAACAACCTGCCGGACACACCAAAATCACCTGCGGGCTACGCCAGAACCACTTGGAGGACTCTCCGGGAAAACCTGCCGGGCATGCTGGAACCACCTCTCAGACGTGCCTGAACCACGTGGCGGACACTCCGCAAACGCATGTCGGGCCGGCCGGAACCACCTCTCAGACGTGCCAGAACCTCATGCCGGACACCCCAGAACCACCTGCTGGACAGACCGGAAACACCTGCCGGACACGCCGGAACCACATGTTCGACTCGCTGGAACCACATTCTGGACATGGCAAAATCACCTGCCGCCTATGCCAGAACCGCTTGGCGAACACTCCGGAATCACCTGTCAGGCATGCCGGAACCACCTCTCAGACCTGCCAGAACCACATGCCAATGACACCGGAAGCACCTGCCGAGCATGCCGGAAGCACCTGCTCGACTCACCAGAACCACCTGTCGGACACGCCAAAATCACCTGCCGGCTACGCCACAGCCAGTTGGTGAACACTCCGGAAACACCTGCCGGGCTGGCTGGAACCACCTGCCAGCTACGCCAGAACCACTTGGCGGAGACTCCAGAAACACCTGTTGGGCCAGCCGGAACCACCTCTCAGACGTGCCAGAACCATGTGCCTGAGATGCTGGAACCACACCCCGAACAGACCGAAACCACCTGCCAGACCCAACTGAACCACGTGCCGAGCACGCAGGAACAACCTGCTGGCCTCGCCGGAACCACCTGCCGGGCGCAGCGGAAGCACCTGCCGAGCGCGCCGGAGCCACCTGCTCGCCTCGCCGGAACCACCTGCCGGGCCCAGCGGAAGCACGTGCCGAGCGCGCCGGAGCCACCTGCTCGCCTCGCCGGAACCACCTGCCGGGCCCAGCGGAAGCACCTGCCGAGCGCGCCGGAGCCACCTGCTCGCCTCGCCGGAACCACGTGCCGGGCCCTAACCCTAACCCTAACCCTAACCCTATCCCCAAACCCTAACCCTAACCCTAACCCCTAACCCTAAGCCTAACCCTAAACCCTAACCCAACCGTAACCCTAACCCTAACCCTACCCCTAACCCTAACCCCTAACCCCAAACCCTAAACCCTAACCCTAACCGTAACCCTAACCTTATCCCTAACCCTAACCTGATGGACAGGCTGGAACCAGCTGCTCAACTCGCCGGAACCACCTGCCAGACATGCCAGAACCACCTGCCGAGCACGCCGGAGCCACCTGCTGGACTCACCAGAACCACCTGCCTGACAGGCCAAAATCAACAGCTGGCTATGAGAGAACCACCTGGCAGACAATCCGCAATAACCTGCCAGGCATGCAGGAACCACCTCTCAGACGTAAGAGAACCACGTGCCGGACACGCTGGAACCACGTCCTGGACAGACTGGAACCACCTGCCGGACATGCCTGGACCACCTGCCGAGCACGCCGGAACCACCTGCTCGACTCGCAGGACCCATGTGCCAGACACGCCAAAATGAACTGCCGGCTACACCAGAACCACTTACCGGACACTCCGGAATAACCTGCCCGGCATGCCAGAACCACCTCTCAGAAGTGCCAGAAGCACGTGCTGGACATGCCGGAACAACCTATCGGACAGAAAGGAACAACCTGCCGGACACACCAAAATCACCTGCGGGCTACGCCAGAACCACTTGGAGGACTCTCCGGGAAAACCTGCCGGGCATGCTGGAACCACCTCTCAGACGTGCCTGAACCACGTGGCGGACACTCCGCAAACGCATGTCGGGCCGGCCGGAACCACCTCTCAGACGTGCCAGAACCTCATGCCGGACACCCCAGAACCACCTGCTGGACAGACCGGAAACACCTGCCGGACACGCCGGAACCACATGTTCGACTCGCTGGAACCACATTCTGGACATGGCAAAATCACCTGCCGCCTATGCCAGAACCGCTTGGCGAACACTCCGGAATCACCTGTCAGGCATGCCGGAACCACCTCTCAGACCTGCCAGAACCACATGCCAATGACACCGGAAGCACCTGCCGAGCATGCCGGAAGCACCTGCTCGACTCGCCAGAACCACCTGTCGGACACGCCAAAATCACCTGCCGGCTACGCCACAGCCAGTTGGTGAACACTCCGGAAACACCTGCCGGGCTGGCTGGAACCACCTGCCAGCTACGCCAGAACCACTTGGCGGAGACTCCAGAAACACCTGTTGGGACAGCCGGAACCACCTCTCAGACGTGCCAGAACCATGTGCCTGAGATGCTGGAACCACACCCCGAACAGACCGAAACCACCTGCCAGACCCAACTGAACCACGTGCCGAGCACGCAGGAACAACGTGCTCGCCTCGCCGGAACCACCTGCCGGGCGCAGCGGAAGCACCTGCCGAGGGCGCCGGAGCCACCTGCTCGCCTCGCCGGAACCACCTGCCGGGCCCAGCGGAAGCACGTGCCGAGCGCGCCGGAGCCACCTGCTCGCCTCGCCGGAACCACCTGCCGGGCCCAGCGGAAGCACCTGCCGAGCGCGCCGGAGCCACCTGCTCGCCTCGCCGGAACCACGTGCCGGGCCCTAACCCTAACCCTAACCCTAACCCTATCCCCAAACCCTAACCCTAACCCTAACCCCTAACCCTAAGCCTAACCCTAAACCCTAACCCAACCATAACCCTAACCCTAACCCTACCCCTAACCCTAACCCCTAACCCCAAACCCTAAACCCTAACCCTAACCGTAACCCTAACCCTATCCCTAACCCTAACCTGACGGACAGGCTGGAACCAGCTGCTCAACTCGCCGGAACCACCTGCCAGACATGCCAGAACCACCTGCCGAGCACGCCGGAGCCACCTGCTGGACTCACCAGAACCACCCGCCTGACAGGCCAAAATCAACAGCTGGCTATGAGAGAACCACCTGGCAGACAATCCGCAATAACCTGCCAGGCATGCAGGAACCACCTCTCAGACGTAAGAGAACCACGTGCCGGACACGCTGGAACCACGTCCTGGACAGACTGGAACCACCTGCCGGACATGCCTGGACCACCTGCCGAGCACGCCGGAACCACCTGCTCGACTCGCAGGACCCATGTGCCAGACACGCCAAAATGAACTGCCGGCTACACCAGAACCACTTACCGGACACTCCGGAATAACCTGCCCGGCATGCCAGAACCACCTCTCAGAAGTGCCAGAAGCACGTGCTGGACATGCCGGAACAACCTATCGGACAGAAAGGAACAACCTGCCGGACACACCAAAATCACCTGCGGGCTACGCCAGAACCACTTGGAGGACTCTCCGGGAAAACCTGCCGGGCATGCTGGAACCACCTCTCAGACGTGCCTGAACCACGTGGCGGACACTCCGCAAACGCATGTCGGGCCGGCCGGAACCACCTCTCAGACGTGCCAGAACCTCATGCCGGACACCCCAGAACCACCTGCTGGACAGACCGGAAACACCTGCCGGACACGCCGGAACCACATGTTCGACTCGCTGGAACCACATTCTGGACATGGCAAAATCACCTGCCGCCTATGCCAGAACCGCTTGGCGAACACTCCGGAATCACCTGTCAGGCATGCCGGAACCACCTCTCAGACCTGCCAGAACCACATGCCAATGACACCGGAAGCACCTGCCGAGCATGCCGGAAGCACCTGCTCGACTCGCCAGAACCACCTGTCGGACACGCCAAAATCACCTGCCGGCTACGCCACAGCCAGTTGGTGAACACTCCGGAAACACCTGCCGGGCTGGCTGGAACCACCTGCCAGCTACGCCAGAACCACTTGGCGGAGACTCCAGAAACACCTGTTGGGCCAGCCGGAACCACCTCTCAGACGTGCCAGAACCATGTGCCTGAGATGCTGGAACCACACCCCGAACAGACCGAAACCACCTGCCAGACCCAACTGAACCACGTGCCGAGCACGCAGGAACAACCTGCTCGCCTCGCCGGAACCACCTGCCGGGCGCAGCGGAAGCACCTGCCGAGCGCGCCGGAGCCACCTGCTCGCCTCGCCGGAACCACCTGCCGGGCCCAGCGGAAGCACGTGCCGAGCGCGCCGGAGCCACCTGCTCGCCTCGCCGGAACCACCTGCCGGGCCCAGCGGAAGCACCTGCCGAGCGCGCCGGAGCCACCTGCTCGCCTCGCCGGAACCACGTGCCGGGCCCTAACCCTAACCCTAACCCTAACCCTATCCCCAAACCCTAACCCTAACCCTAACCCCTAACCCTAAGCCTAACCCTAAACCCTAACCCAACCGTAACCCTAACCCTAACCCTACCCCTAACCCTAACCCCTAACCCCAAACCCTAAACCCTAACCCTAACCGTAACCCTAACCCTATCCCTAACCCTAACCTGACGGACAGGCTGGAACCAGCTGCTCAACTCGCCGGAACCACCTGCCAGACATGCCAGAACCACCTGCCGAGCACGCCGGAGCCACCTGCTGGACTCACCAGAACCACCCGCCTGACAGGCCAAAATCAACAGCTGGCTATGAGAGAACCACCTGGCAGACAATCCGCAATAACCTGCCAGGCATGCAGGAACCACCTCTCAGACGTAAGAGAACCACGTGCCGGACACGCTGGAACCACGTCCTGGACAGACTGGAACCACCTGCCGGACATGCCTGGACCACCTGCCGAGCACGCCGGAACCACCTGCTCGACTCGCAGGACCCATGTGCCAGACACGCCAAAATGAACTGCCGGCTACACCAGAACCACTTACCGGACACTCCGGAATAACCTGCCCGGCATGCCAGAACCACCTCTCAGAAGTGCCAGAAGCACGTGCTGGACATGCCGGAACAACCTATCGGACAGAAAGGAACAACCTGCCGGACACACCAAAATCACCTGCGGGCTACGCCAGAACCACTTGGAGGACTCTCCGGGAAAACCTGCCGGGCATGCTGGAACCACCTCTCAGACGTGCCTGAACCACGTGGCGGACACTCCGCAAACGCATGTCGGGCCGGCCGGAACCACCTCTCAGACGTGCCAGAACCTCATGCCGGACACCCCAGAACCACCTGCTGGACAGACCGGAAACACCTGCCGGACACGCCGGAACCACATGTTCGACTCGCTGGAACCACATTCTGGACATGGCAAAATCACCTGCCGCCTATGCCAGAACCGCTTGGCGAACACTCCGGAATCACCTGTCAGGCATGCCGGAACCACCTCTCAGACCTGCCAGAACCACATGCCAATGACACCGGAAGCACCTGCCGAGCATGCCGGAAGCACCTGCTCGACTCGCCAGAACCACCTGTCGGACACGCCAAAATCACCTGCCGGCTACGCCACAGCCAGTTGGTGAACACTCCGGAAACACCTGCCGGGCTGGCTGGAACCACCTGCCAGCTACGCCAGAACCACTTGGCGGAGACTCCAGAAACACCTGTTGGGACAGCCGGAACCACCTCTCAGACGTGCCAGAACCATGTGCCTGAGATGCTGGAACCACACCCCGAACAGACCGAAACCACCTGCCAGACCCAACTGAACCACGTGCCGAGCACGCAGGAACAACCTGCTCGCCTCGCCGGAACCACCTGCCGGGCGCAGCGGAAGCACCTGCCGAGCGCGCCGGAGCCACCTGCTCGCCTCGCCGGAACCACCTGCCGGGCCCAGCGGAAGCACGTGCCGAGCGCGCCGGAGCCACCTGCTCGCCTCGCCGGAACCACCTGCCGGGCCCAGCGGAAGCACCTGCCGAGCGCGCCGGAGCCACCTGCTCGCCTCGCCGGAACCACGTGCCGGGCCCTAACCCTAACCCTAACCCTAACCCTATCCCCAAACCCTAACCCTAACCCTAACCCCTAACCCTAAGCCTAACCCTAAACCCTAACCCAACCGTAACCCTAACCCTAACCCTACCCCTAACCCTAACCCCTAACCCCAAACCCTAAACCCTAACCCTAACCGTAACCCTAACCCTATCCCTAACCCTAACCTGACGGACAGGCTGGAACCAGCTGCTCAACTCGCCGGAACCACCTGCCAGACATGCCAGAACCACCTGCCGAGCACGCCGGAGCCACCTGCTGGACTCACCAGAACCACCCGCCTGACAGGCCAAAATCAACAGCTGGCTATGAGAGAACCACCTGGCAGACAATCCGCAATAACCTGCCAGGCATGCAGGAACCACCTCTCAGACGTAAGAGAACCACGTGCCGGACACGCTGGAACCACGTCCTGGACAGACTGGAACCACCTGCCGGACATGCCTGGACCACCTGCCGAGCACGCCGGAACCACCTGCTCGACTCGCAGGACCCATGTGCCAGACACGCCAAAATGAACTGCCGGCTACACCAGAACCACTTACCGGACACTCCGGAATAACCTGCCCGGCATGCCAGAACCACCTCTCAGAAGTGCCAGAAGCACGTGCTGGACATGCCGGAACAACCTATCGGACAGAAAGGAACAACCTGCCGGACACACCAAAATCACCTGCGGGCTACGCCAGAACCACTTGGAGGACTCTCCGGGAAAACCTGCCGGGCATGCTGGAACCACCTCTCAGACGTGCCTGAACCACGTGGCGGACACTCCGCAAACGCATGTCGGGCCGGCCGGAACCACCTCTCAGACGTGCCAGAACCTCATGCCGGACACCCCAGAACCACCTGCTGGACAGACCGGAAACACCTGCCGGACACGCCGGAACCACATGTTCGACTCGCTGGAACCACATTCTGGACATGGCAAAATCACCTGCCGCCTATGCCAGAACCACTTGGCGAACACTCCGGAATCACCTGTCAGGCATGCCGGAACCACCTCTCAGACCTGCCAGAACCACATGCCAATGACACCGGAAGCACCTGCCGAGCATGCCGGAAGCACCTGCTCGACTCACCAGAACCACCTGTCGGACACGCCAAAATCACCTGCCGGCTACGCCACAGCCAGTTGGTGAACACTCCGGAAACACCTGCCGGGCTGGCTGGAACCACCTGCCAGCTACGCCAGAACCACTTGGCGGAGACTCCAGAAACACCTGTTGGGCCAGCCGGAACCACCTCTCAGACGTGCCAGAACCATGTGCCTGAGATGCTGGAACCACACCCCGAACAGACCGAAACCACCTGCCAGACCCAACTGAACCACGTGCCGAGCACGCAGGAACAACCTGCTGGCCTCGCCGGAACCACCTGCCGGGCGCAGCGGAAGCACCTGCCGAGCGCGCCGGAGCCACCTGCTCGCCTCGCCGGAACCACCTGCCGGGCCCAGCGGAAGCACGTGCTGAGCGCGCCGGAGCCACCTGCTCGCCTCGCCGGAACCACCTGCCGGGCCCAGCGGAAGCACCTGCCGAGCGCGCCGGAGCCACCTGCTCGCCTCGCCGGAACCACGTGCCGGGCCCTAACCCTAACCCTAACCCTAACCCTATCCCCAAACCCTAACCCTAACCCTAACCCCTAACCCTAAGCCTAACCCTAAACCCTAACCCAACCGTAACCCTAACCCTAACCCTACCCCTAACCCTAACCCCTAACCCCAAACCCTAAACCCTAACCCTAACCGTAACCCTAACCTTATCCCTAACCCTAACCTGATGGACAGGCTGGAACCAGCTGCTCAACTCGCCGGAACCACCTGCCAGACATGCCAGAACCACCTGCCGAGCACGCCGGAGCCACCTGCTGGACTCACCAGAACCACCTGCCTGACAGGCCAAAATCAACAGCTGGCTATGAGAGAACCACCTGGCAGACAATCCGCAATAACCTGCCAGGCATGCAGGAACCACCTCTCAGACGTAAGAGAACCACGTGCCGGACACGCTGGAACCACGTCCTGGACAGACTGGAACCACCTGCCGGACATGCCTGGACCACCTGCCGAGCACGCCGGAACCACCTGCTCGACTCGCAGGACCCATGTGCCAGACACGCCAAAATGAACTGCCGGCTACACCAGAACCACTTACCGGACACTCCGGAATAACCTGCCCGGCATGCCAGAACCACCTCTCAGAAGTGCCAGAAGCACGTGCTGGACATGCCGGAACAACCTATCGGACAGAAAGGAACAACCTGCCGGACACACCAAAATCACCTGCGGGCTACGCCAGAACCACTTGGAGGACTCTCCGGGAAAACCTGCCGGGCATGCTGGAACCACCTCTCAGACGTGCCTGAACCACGTGGCGGACACTCCGCAAACGCATGTCGGGCCGGCCGGAACCACCTCTCAGACGTGCCAGAACCTCATGCCGGACACCCCAGAACCACCTGCTGGACAGACCGGAAACACCTGCCGGACACGCCGGAACCACATGTTCGACTTGCTGGAACCACATTCTGGACATGGCAAAATCACCTGCCGCCTATGCCAGAACCGCTTGGCGAACACTCCGGAATCACCTGTCAGGCATGCCGGAACCACCTCTCAGACCTGCCAGAACCACATGCCAATGACACCGGAAGCACCTGCCGAGCATGCCGGAAGCACCTGCTCGACTCGCCTGAACCACCTGTCGGACACGCCAAAATCACCTGCCGGCTACGCCACAGCCAGTTGGTGAACACTCTGGAAACACCTGCCGGGCTGGCTGGAACCACCTGCCAGCTACGCCAGAACCACTTGGCGGAGACTCCAGAAACACCTGTTGGGCCAGCCGGAACCACCTCTCAGACGTGCCAGAACCATGTGCCTGAGATGCTGGAACCACACCCCGAACAGACCGAAACCACCTGCCAGACCCAACTGAACCACGTGCCGAGCACGCAGGAACAACCTGCTCGCCTCGCCGGAACCACCTGCCGGGCGCAGCGGAAGCACCTGCCGAGCGCGCCGGAGTCACCTGCTCGCCTCGCCGGAACCACCTGCCGGGCCCAGCGGAAGCACGTGCCGAGCGCGCCGGAGCCACCTGCTCGCCTCGCCGGAACCACCTGCCGGGCCCAGCGGAAGCACCTGCCGAGCGCGCCGGAGCCACCTGCTCGCCTCGCCGGAACCACGTGCCGGGCCCTAACCCTAACCCTAACCCTAACCCTATCCCCAAACCCTAACCCTAACCCTAACCCCTAACCCTAAGCCTAACCCTAAACCCTAACCCAACCGTAACCCTAACCCTAACCCTACCCCTAACCCTAACCCCTAACCCCAAACCCTAAACCCTAACCCTAACCGTAACCCTAACCCTATCCCTAACCCTAACCTGACGGACAGGCTGGAACCAGCTGCTCAACTCGCCGGAACCACCTGCCAGACATGCCAGAACCACCTGCCGAGCACGCCGGAGCCACCTGCTGGACTCACCAGAACCACCCGCCTGACAGGCCAAAATCAACAGCTGGCTATGAGAGAACCACCTGGCAGACAATCCGCAATAACCTGCCAGGCATGCAGGAACCACCTCTCAGACGTAAGAGAACCACGTGCCGGACACGCTGGAACCACGTCCTGGACAGACTGGAACCACCTGCCGGACATGCCTGGACCACCTGCCAAGCACGCCGGAACCACCTGCTCGACTCGCAGGACCCATGTGCCAGACACGCCAAAATGAACTGCCGGCTACACCAGAACCACTTACCGGACACTCCGGAATAACCTGCCCGGCATGCCAGAACCACCTCTCAGAAGTGCCAGAAGCACGTGCTGGACATGCCGGAACAACCTATCGGACAGAAAGGAACAACCTGCCGGACACACCAAAATCACCTGCGGGCTACGCCAGAACCACTTGGAGGACTCTCCGGGAAAACCTGCCGGGCATGCTGGAACCACCTCTCAGACGTGCCTGAACCACGTGGCGGACACTCCGCAAACGCATGTCGGGCCGGCCGGAACCACCTCTCAGACGTGCCAGAACCTCATGCCGGACACCCCAGAACCACCTGCTGGACAGACCGGAAACACCTGCCGGACACGCCGGAACCACATGTTCGACTCGCTGGAACCACATTCTGGACATGGCAAAATCACCTGCCGCCTATGCCAGAACCGCTTGGCGAACACTCCGGAATCACCTGTCAGGCATGCCGGAACCACCTCTCAGACCTGCCAGAACCACATGCCAATGACACCGGAAGCACCTGCCGAGCATGCCGGAAGCACCTGCTCGACTCGCCAGAACCACCTGTCGGACACGCCAAAATCACCTGCCGGCTACGCCACAGCCAGTTGGTGAACACTCCGGAAACACCTGCCGGGCTGGCTGGAACCACCTGCCAGCTACGCCAGAACCACTTGGCGGAGACTCCAGAAACACCTGTTGGGCCAGCCGGAACCACCTCTCAGACGTGCCAGAACCATGTGCCTGAGATGCTGGAACCACACCCCGAACAGACCGAAACCACCTGCCAGACCCAACTGAACCACGTGCCGAGCACGCAGGAACAACCTGCTCGCCTCGCCGGAACCACCTGCCGGGCGCAGCGGAAGCACCTGCCGAGCGCGCCGGAGCCACCTGCTCGCCTCGCCGGAACCACGTGCCGGGCCCTAACCCTAACCCTAACCCTAACCCTATCCCCAAACCCTAACCCTAACCGTAACCCCTAACCCTAAGCCTAACCCTAAACCCTAACCCAACCGTAACCCTAACCCTAACCCTACCCCTAACCCTAACCCCTAACCCCAAACCCTAAACCCTAACCCTAACCGTAACCCTAACCCTATCCCTAACCCTAACCTGACGGACAGGCTGGAACCAGCTGCTCAACTCGCCGGAACCACCTGCCAGACATGCCAGAACCACCTGCCGAGCACGCCGGAGCCACCTGCTGGACTCACCAGAACCACCCGCCTGACAGGCCAAAATCAACAGCTGGCTATGAGAGAACCACCTGGCAGACAATCCGCAATAACCTGCCAGGCATGCAGGAACCACCTCTCAGACGTAAGAGAACCACGTGCCGGACACGCTGGAACCACGTCCTGGACAGACTGGAACCACCTGCCGGACATGCCTGGACCACCTGCCGAGCACGCCGGAACCACCTGCTCGACTCGCAGGACCCATGTGCCAGACACGCCAAAATGAACTGCCGGCTACACCAGAACCACTTACCGGACACTCCGGAATAACCTGCCCGGCATGCCAGAACCACCTCTCAGAAGTGCCAGAAGCACGTGCTGGACATGCCGGAACAACCTATCGGACAGAAAGGAACAACCTGCCGGACACACCAAAATCACCTGCGGGCTACGCCAGAACCACTTGGAGGACTCTCCGGGAAAACCTGCCGGGCATGCTGGAACCACCTCTCAGACGTGCCTGAACCACGTGGCGGACACTCCGCAAACGCATGTCGGGCCGGCCGGAACCACCTCTCAGACGTGCCAGAACCTCATGCCGGACACCCCAGAACCACCTGCTGGACAGACCGGAAACACCTGCCGGACACGCCGGAACCACATGTTCGACTCGCTGGAACCACATTCTGGACATGGCAAAATCACCTGCCGCCTATGCCAGAACCGCTTGGCGAACACTCCGGAATCACCTGTCAGGCATGCCGGAACCACCTCTCAGACCTGCCAGAACCACATGCCAATGACACCGGAAGCACCTGCCGAGCATGCCGGAAGCACCTGCTCGACTCGCCAGAACCACCTGTCGGACACGCCAAAATCACCTGCCGGCTACGCCACAGCCAGTTGGTGAACACTCCGGAAACACCTGCCGGGCTGGCTGGAACCACCTGCCAGCTACGCCAGAACCACTTGGCGGAGACTCCAGAAACACCTGTTGGGCCAGCCGGAACCACCTCTCAGACGTGCCAGAACCATGTGCCTGAGATGCTGGAACCACACCCCGAACAGACCGAAACCACCTGCCAGACCCAACTGAACCACGTGCCGAGCACGCAGGAACAACCTGCTGGCCTCGCCGGAACCACCTGCCGGGCGCAGCGGAAGCACCTGCTGAGCGCGCCGGAGCCACCTGCTCGCCTCGCCGGAACCACCTGCCGGGCCCAGCGGAAGCACGTGCTGAGCGCGCCGGAGCCACCTGCTCGCCTCGCCGGAACCACCTGCCGGGCCCAGCGGAAGCACCTGCCGAGCGCGCCGGAGCCACCTGCTCGCCTCGCCGGAACCACGTGCCGGGCCCTAACCCTAACCCTAACCCTAACCCTATCCCCAAACCCTAACCCTAACCCTAACCCCTAACCCTAAGCCTAACCCTAAACCCTAACCCAACCGTAACCCTAACCCTAACCCTACCCCTAACCCTAACCCCTAACCCCAAACCCTAAACCCTAACCCTAACCGTAACCCTAACCTTATCCCTAACCCTAACCTGATGGACAGGCTGGAACCAGCTGCTCAACTCGCCGGAACCACCTGCCAGACATGCCAGAACCACCTGCCGAGCACGCCGGAGCCACCTGCTGGACTCACCAGAACCACCTGCCTGACAGGCCAAAATCAACAGCTGGCTATGAGAGAACCACCTGGCAGACAATCCGCAATAACCTGCCAGGCATGCAGGAACCACCTCTCAGACGTAAGAGAACCACGTGCCGGACACGCTGGAACCACGTCCTGGACAGACTGGAACCACCTGCCGGACATGCCTGGACCACCTGCCGAGCACGCCGGAACCACCTGCTCGACTCGCAGGACCCATGTGCCAGACACGCCAAAATGAACTGCCGGCTACACCAGAACCACTTACCGGACACTCCGGAATAACCTGCCCGGCATGCCAGAACCACCTCTCAGAAGTGCCAGAAGCACGTGCTGGACATGCCGGAACAACCTATCGGACAGAAAGGAACAACCTGCCGGACACACCAAAATCACCTGCGGGCTACGCCAGAACCACTTGGAGGACTCTCCGGGAAAACCTGCCGGGCATGCTGGAACCACCTCTCAGACGTGCCTGAACCACGTGGCGGACACTCCGCAAACGCATGTCGGGCCGGCCGGAACCACCTCTCAGACGTGCCAGAACCTCATGCCGGACACCCCAGAACCACCTGCTGGACAGACCGGAAACACCTGCCGGACACGCCGGAACCACATGTTCGACTTGCTGGAACCACATTCTGGACATGGCAAAATCACCTGCCGCCTATGCCAGAACCGCTTGGCGAACACTCCGGAATCACCTGTCAGGCATGCCGGAACCACCTCTCAGACCTGCCAGAACCACATGCCAATGACACCGGAAGCACCTGCCGAGCATGCCGGAAGCACCTGCTCGACTCGCCAGAACCACCTGTCGGACACGCCAAAATCACCTGCCGGCTACGCCACAGCCAGTTGGTGAACACTCTGGAAACACCTGCCGGGCTGGCTGGAACCACCTGCCAGCTACGCCAGAACCACTTGGCGGAGACTCCAGAAACACCTGTTGGGCCAGCCGGAACCACCTCTCAGACGTGCCAGAACCATGTGCCTGAGATGCTGGAACCACACCCCGAACAGACCGAAACCACCTGCCAGACCCAACTGAACCACGTGCCGAGCACGCAGGAACAACCTGCTCGCCTCGCCGGAACCACCTGACGGGCGCAGCGGAAGCACCTGCCGAGCGCGCCGGAGCCACCTGCTCGCCTCGCCGGAACCACCTGCCGGGCCCAGCGGAAGCACGTGCCGAGCGCGCCGGAGCCACCTGCTCGCCTCGCCGGAACCACCTGCCGGGCCCAGCGGAAGCACCTGCCGAGCGCGCCGGAGCCACCTGCTCGCCTCGCCGGAACCACGTGCCGGGCCCTAACCCTAACCCTAACCCTAACCCTATCCCCAAACCCTAACCCTAACCCTAACCCCTAACCCTAAGCCTAACCCTAAACCCTAACCCAACCGTAACCCTAACCCTAACCCTACCCCTAACCCTAACCCCTAACCCCAAACCCTAAACCCTAACCCTAACCGTAACCCTAACCCTATCCCTAACCCTAACCTGACGGACAGGCTGGAACCAGCTGCTCAACTCGCCGGAACCACCTGCCAGACATGCCAGAACCACCTGCCGAGCACGCCGGAGCCACCTGCTGGACTCACCAGAACCACCCGCCTGACAGGCCAAAATCAACAGCTGGCTATGAGAGAACCACCTGGCAGACAATCCGCAATAACCTGCCAGGCATGCAGGAACCACCTCTCAGACGTAAGAGAACCACGTGCCGGACACGCTGGAACCACGTCCTGGACAGACTGGAACCACCTGCCGGACATGCCTGGACCACCTGCCGAGCACGCCGGAACCACCTGCTCGACTCGCAGGACCCATGTGCCAGACACGCCAAAATGAACTGCCGGCTACACCAGAACCACTTACCGGACACTCCGGAATAACCTGCCCGGCATGCCAGAACCACCTCTCAGAAGTGCCAGAAGCACGTGCTGGACATGCCGGAACAACCTATCGGACAGAAAGGAACAACCTGCCGGACACACCAAAATCACCTGCAGGCTACGCCAGAACCACTTGGAGGACTCTCCGGGAAAACCTGCCGGGCATGCTGGAACCACCTCTCAGACGTGCCTGAACCACGTGGCGGACACTCCGCAAACGCATGTCGGGCCGGCCGGAACCACCTCTCAGACGTGCCAGAACCTCATGCCAGACACCCCAGAACCACCTGCTGGACAGACCGGAAACACCTGCCGGACACGCCGGAACCACATGTTCGACTCGCTGGAACCACATTCTGGACATGGCAAAATCACCTGCCGCCTATGCCAGAACCGCTTGGCGAACACTCCGGAATCACCTGTCAGGCATGCCGGAACCACCTCTCAGACCTGCCAGAACCACATGCCAATGACACCGGAAGCACCTGCCGAGCATGCCGGAAGCACCTGCTCGACTCGCCAGAACCACCTGTCGGACACGCCAAAATCACCTGCCGGCTACGCCACAGCCAGTTGGTGAACACTCCGGAAACACCTGCCGGGCTGGCTGGAACCACCTGCCAGCTACGCCAGAACCACTTGGCGGAGACTCCAGAAACACCTGTTGGGCCAGCCGGAACCACCTCTCAGACGTGCCAGAACCATGTGCCTGAGATGCTGGAACCACACCCCGAACAGACCGAAACCACCTGCCAGACCCAACTGAACCACGTGCCGAGCACGCAGGAACAACCTGCTCGCCTCGCCGGAACCACCTGCCGGGCCCAGCGGAAGCACGTGCCGAGCGCGCCGGAGCCACCTGCTCGCCTCGCCGGAACCACCTGCCGGGCCCAGCGGAAGCACCTGCCGAGCGCGCCGGAGCCACCTGCTCGCCTCGCCGGAACCACGTGCCGGGCCCTAACCCTAACCCTAACCCTAACCCTATCCCCAAACCCTAACCCTAACCCTAACCCCTAACCCTAAGCCTAACCCTAAACCCTAACCCAACCGTAACCCTAACCCTAACCCTACCCCTAACCCTAACCCCTAACCCCAAACCCTAAACCCTAACCCTAACCGTAACCCTAACCCTATCCCTAACCCTAACCTGACGGACAGGCTGGAACCAGCTGCTCAACTCGCCGGAACCACCTGCCAGACATGCCAGAACCACCTGCCGAGCACGCCGGAGCCACCTGCTGGACTCACCAGAACCACCCGCCTGACAGGCCAAAATCAACAGCTGGCTATGAGAGAACCACCTGGCAGACAATCCGCAATAACCTGCCAGGCATGCAGGAACCACCTCTCAGACGTAAGAGAACCACGTGCCGGACACGCTGGAACCACGTCCTGGACAGACTGGAACCACCTGCCGGACATGCCTGGACCACCTGCCGAGCACGCCGGAACCACCTGCTCGACTCGCAGGACCCATGTGCCAGACACGCCAAAATGAACTGCCGGCTACACCAGAACCACTTACCGGACACTCCGGAATAACCTGCCCGGCATGCCAGAACCACCTCTCAGAAGTGCCAGAAGCACGTGCTGGACATGCCGGAACAACCTATCGGACAGAACGGAACAACCTGCCGGACACACCAAAATCACCTGCGGGCTACGCCAGAACCACTTGGAGGACTCTCCGGGAAAACCTGCCGGGCATGCTGGAACCACCTCTCAGACGTGCCTGAACCACGTGGCGGACACTCCGCAAACGCATGTCGGGCCGGCCGGAACCACCTCTCAGACGTGCCAGAACCTCATGCCGGACACCCCAGAACCACCTGCTGGACAGACCGGAAACACCTGCCGGACACGCCGGAACCACATGTTCGACTCGCTGGAACCACATTCTGGACATGGCAAAATCACCTGCCGCCTATGCCAGAACCGCTTGGCGAACACTCCGGAATCACCTGTCAGGCATGCCGGAACCACCTCTCAGACCTGCCAGAACCACATGCCAATGACACCGGAAGCACCTGCCGAGCATGCCGGAAGCACCTGCTCGACTCGCCAGAACCACCTGTCGGACACGCCAAAATCACCTGCCGGCTACGCCACAGCCAGTTGGTGAACACTCCGGAAACACCTGCCGGGCTGGCTGGAACCACCTGCCAGCTACGCCAGAACCACTTGGCGGAGACTCCAGAAACACCTGTTGGGCCAGCCGGAACCACCTCTCAGACGTGCCAGAACCATGTGCCTGAGATGCTGGAACCACACCCCGAACAGACCGAAACCACCTGCCAGACCCAACTGAACCACGTGCCGAGCACGCAGGAACAACCTGCTCGCCTCGCCGGAACCACCTGCCGGGCGCAGCGGAAGCACCTGCCGAGCGCGCCGGAGCCACCTGCTCGCCTCGCCGGAACCACCTGCCGGGCCCAGCGGAAGCACGTGCCGAGCGCGCCGGAGCCACCTGCTCGCCTCGCCGGAACCACCTGCCGGGCCCAGCGGAAGCACCTGCCGAGCGCGCCGGAGCCACCTGCTCGCCTCGCCGGAACCACGTGCCGGGCCCTAACCCTAACCCTAACCCTAACCCTATCCCCAAACCCTAACCCTAACCCTAACCCCTAACCCTAAGCCTAACCCTAAACCCTAACCCAACCGTAACCCTAACCCTAACCCTACCCCTAACCCTAACCCCTAACCCCAAACCCTAAACCCTAACCCTAACCGTAACCCTAACCCTATCCCTAACCCTAACCTGACGGACAGGCTGGAACCAGCTGCTCAACTCGCCGGAACCACCTGCCAGACATGCCAGAACCACCTGCCGAGCACGCCGGAGCCACCTGCTGGACTCACCAGAACCACCCGCCTGACAGGCCAAAATCAACAGCTGGCTATGAGAGAACCACCTGGCAGACAATCCGCAATAACCTGCCAGGCATGCAGGAACCACCTCTCAGACGTAAGAGAACCACGTGCCGGACACGCTGGAACCACGTCCTGGACAGACTGGAACCACCTGCCGGACATGCCTGGACCACCTGCCGAGCACGCCGGAACCACCTGCTCGACTCGCAGGACCCATGTGCCAGACACGCCAAAATGAACTGCCGGCTACACCAGAACCACTTACCGGACACTCCGGAATAACCTGCCCGGCATGCCAGAACCACCTCTCAGAAGTGCCAGAAGCACGTGCTGGACATGCCGGAACAACCTATCGGACAGAACGGAACAACCTGCCGGACACACCAAAATCACCTGCGGGCTACGCCAGAACCACTTGGAGGACTCTCCGGGAAAACCTGCCGGGCATGCTGGAACCACCTCTCAGACGTGCCTGAACCACGTGGCGGACACTCCGCAAACGCATGTCGGGCCGGCCGGAACCACCTCTCAGACGTGCCAGAACCTCATGCCGGACACCCCAGAACCACCTGCTGGACAGACCGGAAACACCTGCCGGACACGCCGGAACCACATGTTCGACTCGCTGGAACCACATTCTGGACATGGCAAAATCACCTGCCGCCTATGCCAGAACCGCTTGGCGAACACTCCGGAATCACCTGTCAGGCATGCCGGAACCACCTCTCAGACCTGCCAGAACCACATGCCAATGACACCGGAAGCACCTGCCGAGCATGCCGGAAGCACCTGCTCGACTCGCCAGAACCACCTGTCGGACACGCCAAAATCACCTGCCGGCTACGCCACAGCCAGTTGGTGAACACTCCGGAAACACCTGCCGGGCTGGCTGGAACCACCTGCCAGCTACGCCAGAACCACTTGGCGGAGACTCCAGAAACACCTGTTGGGCCAGCCGGAACCACCTCTCAGACGTGCCAGAACCATGTGCCTGAGATGCTGGAACCACACCCCGAACAGACCGAAACCACCTGCCAGACCCAACTGAACCACGTGCCGAGCACGCAGGAACAACCTGCTGGCCTCGCCGGAACCACCTGCCGGGCGCAGCGGAAGCACCTGCCGAGCGCGCCGGAGCCACCTGCTCGCCTCGCCGGAACCACCTGCCGGGCCCAGCGGAAGCACGTGCCGAGCGCGCCGGAGCCACCTGCTCGCCTCGCCGGAACCACCTGCCGGGCCCAGCGGAAGCACCTGCCGAGCGCGCCGGAGCCACCTGCTCGCCTCGCCGGAACCACGTGCCGGGCCCTAACCCTAACCCTAACCCTAACCCTATCCCCAAACCCTAACCCTAACCCTAACCCCTAACCCTAAGCCTAACCCTAAACCCTAACCCAACCGTAACCCTAACCCTAACCCTACCCCTAACCCTAACCCCTAACCCCAAACCCTAAACCCTAACCCTAACCGTAACCCTAACCCTATCCCTAACCCTAACCTGACGGACAGGCTGGAACCAGCTGCTCAACTCGCCGGAACCACCTGCCAGACATGCCAGAACCACCTGCCGAGCACGCCGGAGCCACCTGCTGGACTCACCAGAACCACCCGCCTGACAGGCCAAAATCAACAGCTGGCTATGAGAGAACCACCTGGCAGACAATCCGCAATAACCTGCCAGGCATGCAGGAACCACCTCTCAGACGTAAGAGAACCACGTGCCGGACACGCTGGAACCACGTCCTGGACAGACTGGAACCACCTGCCGGACATGCCTGGACCACCTGCCGAGCACGCCGGAACCACCTGCTCGACTCGCAGGACCCATGTGCCAGACACGCCAAAATGAACTGCCGGCTACACCAGAACCACTTACCGGACACTCCGGAATAACCTGCCCGGCATGCCAGAACCACCTCTCAGAAGTGCCAGAAGCACGTGCTGGACATGCCGGAACAACCTATCGGACAGAAAGGAACAACCTGCCGGACACACCAAAATCACCTGCGGGCTACGCCAGAACCACTTGGAGGACTCTCCGGGAAAACCTGCCGGGCATGCTGGAACCACCTCTCAGACGTGCCTGAACCACGTGGCGGACACTCCGCAAACGCATGTCGGGCCGGCCGGAACCACCTCTCAGACGTGCCAGAACCTCATGCCGGACACCCCAGAACCACCTGCTGGACAGACCGGAAACACCTGCCGGACACGCCGGAACCACATGTTCGACTCGCTGGAACCACATTCTGGACATGGCAAAATCACCTGCCGCCTATGCCAGAACCGCTTGGCGAACACTCCGGAATCACCTGTCAGGCATGCCGGAACCACCTCTCAGACCTGCCAGAACCACATGCCAATGACACCGGAAGCACCTGCCGAGCATGCCGGAAGCACCTGCTCGACTCGCCAGAACCACCTGTCGGACACGCCAAAATCACCTGCCGGCTACGCCACAGCCAGTTGGTGAACACTCCGGAAACACCTGCCGGGCTGGCTGGAACCACCTGCCAGCTACGCCAGAACCACTTGGCGGAGACTCCAGAAACACCTGTTGGGCCAGCCGGAACCACCTCTCAGACGTGCCAGAACCATGTGCCTGAGATGCTGGAACCACACCCCGAACAGACCGAAACCACCTGCCAGACCCAACTGAACCACGTGCCGAGCACGCAGGAACAACCTGCTGGCCTCGCCGGAACCACCTGCCGGGCGCAGCGGAAGCACCTGCCGAGCGCGCCGGAGCCACCTGCTCGCCTCGCCGGAACCACCTGCCGGGCCCAGCGGAAGCACGTGCCGAGCGCGCCGGAGCCACCTGCTCGCCTCGCCGGAACCACCTGCCGGGCCCAGCGGAAGCACCTGCCGAGCGCGCCGGAGCCACCTGCTCGCCTCGCCGGAACCACGTGCCGGGCCCTAACCCTAACCCTAACCCTAACCCTATCCCCAAACCCTAACCCTAACCCTAACCCCTAACCCTAAGCCTAACCCTAAACCCTAACCCAACCGTAACCCTAACCCTAACCCTACCCCTAACCCTAACCCCTAACCCCAAACCCTAAACCCTAACCCTAACCGTAACCCTAACCCTATCCCTAACCCTAACCTGACGGACAGGCTGGAACCAGCTGCTCAACTCGCCGGAACCACCTGCCAGACATGCCAGAACCACCTGCCGAGCACGCCGGAGCCACCTGCTGGACTCACCAGAACCACCCGCCTGACAGGCCAAAATCAACAGCTGGCTATGAGAGAACCACCTGGCAGACAATCCGCAATAACCTGCCAGGCATGCAGGAACCACCTCTCAGACGTAAGAGAACCACGTGCCGGACACGCTGGAACCACGTCCTGGACAGACTGGAACCACCTGCCGGACATGCCTGGACCACCTGCCGAGCACGCCGGAACCACCTGCTCGACTCGCAGGACCCATGTGCCAGACACGCCAAAATGAACTGCCGGCTACACCAGAACCACTTACCGGACACTCCGGAATAACCTGCCCGGCATGCCAGAACCACCTCTCAGAAGTGCCAGAAGCACGTGCTGGACATGCCGGAACAACCTATCGGACAGAAAGGAACAACCTGCCGGACACACCAAAATCACCTGCGGGCTACGCCAGAACCACTTGGAGGACTCTCCGGGAAAACCTGCCGGGCATGCTGGAACCACCTCTCAGACGTGCCTGAACCACGTGGCGGACACTCCGCAAACGCATGTCGGGCCGGCCGGAACCACCTCTCAGACGTGCCAGAACCTCATGCCGGACACCCCAGAACCACCTGCTGGACAGACCGGAAACACCTGCCGGACACGCCGGAACCACATGTTCGACTCGCTGGAACCACATTCTGGACATGGCAAAATCACCTGCCGCCTATGCCAGAACCGCTTGGCGAACACTCCGGAATCACCTGTCAGGCATGCCGGAACCACCTCTCAGACCTGCCAGAACCACATGCCAATGACACCGGAAGCACCTGCCGAGCATGCCGGAAGCACCTGCTCGACTCGCCAGAACCACCTGTCGGACACGCCAAAATCACCTGCCGGCTACGCCACAGCCAGTTGGTGAACACTCCGGAAACACCTGCCGGGCTGGCTGGAACCACCTGCCAGCTACGCCAGAACCACTTGGCGGAGACTCCAGAAACACCTGTTGGGCCAGCCGGAACCACCTCTCAGACGTGCCAGAACCATGTGCCTGAGATGCTGGAACCACACCCCGAACAGACCGAAACCACCTGCCAGACCCAACTGAACCACGTGCCGAGCACGCAGGAACAACCTGCTCGCCTCGCCGGAACCACCTGCCGGGCGCAGCGGAAGCACCTGCCGAGCGCGCCGGAGCCACCTGCTCGCCTCGCCGGAACCACCTGCCGGGCCCAGCGGAAGCACGTGCCGAGCGCGCCGGAGCCACCTGCTCGCCTCGCCGGAACCACCTGCCGGGCCCAGCGGAAGCACCTGCCGAGCGCGCCGGAGCCACCTGCTCGCCTCGCCGGAACCACGTGCCGGGCCCTAACCCTAACCCTAACCCTAACCCTATCCCCAAACCCTAACCCTAACCCTAACCCCTAACCCTAAGCCTAACCCTAAACCCTAACCCAACCGTAACCCTAACCCTAACCCTACCCCTAACCCTAACCCCTAACCCCAAACCCTAAACCCTAACCCTAACCGTAACCCTAACCCTATCCCTAACCCTAACCTGACGGACAGGCTGGAACCAGCTGCTCAACTCGCCGGAACCACCTGCCAGACATGCCAGAACCACCTGCCGAGCACGCCGGAGCCACCTGCTGGACTCACCAGAACCACCCGCCTGACAGGCCAAAATCAACAGCTGGCTATGAGAGAACCACCTGGCAGACAATCCGCAATAACCTGCCAGGCATGCAGGAACCACCTCTCAGACGTAAGAGAACCACGTGCCGGACACGCTGGAACCACGTCCTGGACAGACTGGAACCACCTGCCGGACATGCCTGGACCACCTGCCGAGCACGCCGGAACCACCTGCTCGACTCGCAGGACCCATGTGCCAGACACGCCAAAATGAACTGCCGGCTACACCAGAACCACTTACCGGACACTCCGGAATAACCTTCCCGGCATGCCAGAACCACCTCTCAGAAGTGCCAGAAGCACGTGCTGGACATGCCGGAACAACCTATCGGACAGAAAGGAACAACCTGCCGGACACACCAAAATCACCTGCGGGCTACGCCAGAACCACTTGGAGGACTCTCCGGGAAAACCTGCCGGGCATGCTGGAACCACCTCTCAGACGTGCCTGAACCACGTGGCGGACACTCCGCAAACGCATGTCGGGCCGGCCGGAACCACCTCTCAGACGTGCCAGAACCTCATGCCGGACACCCCAGAACCACCTGCTGGACAGACCGGAAACACCTGCCGGACACGCCGGAACCACATGTTCGACTCGCTGGAACCACATTCTGGACATGGCAAAATCACCTGCCGCCTATGCCAGAACCGCTTGGCGAACACTCCGGAATCACCTGTCAGGCATGCCGGAACCACCTCTCAGACCTGCCAGAACCACATGCCAATGACACCGGAAGCACCTGCCGAGCATGCCGGAAGCACCTGCTCGACTCGCCAGAACCACCTGTCGGACACGCCAAAATCACCTGCCGGCTACGCCACAGCCAGTTGGTGAACACTCCGGAAACACCTGCCGGGCTGGCTGGAACCACCTGCCAGCTACGCCAGAACCACTTGGCGGAGACTCCAGAAACACCTGTTGGGCCAGCCGGAACCACCTCTCAGACGTGCCAGAACCATGTGCCTGAGATGCTGGAACCACACCCCGAACAGACCGAAACCACCTGCCAGACCCAACTGAACCACGTGCCGAGCACGCAGGAACAACCTGCTCGCCTCGCCGGAACCACCTGCCGGGCGCAGCGGAAGCACCTGCCGAGCGCGCCGGAGCCACCTGCTCGCCTCGCCGGAACCACCTGCCGGGCCCAGCGGAAGCACGTGCCGAGCGCGCCGGAGCCACCTGCTCGCCTCGCCGGAACCACCTGCCGGGCCCAGCGGAAGCACCTGCCGAGCGCGCCGGAGCCACCTGCTCGCCTCGCCGGAACCACGTGCCGGGCCCTAACCCTAACCCTAACCCTAACCCTATCCCCAAACCCTAACCCTAACCCTAACCCCTAACCCTAAGCCTAACCCTAAACCCTAACCCAACCGTAACCCTAACCCTAACCCTACCCCTAACCCTAACCCCTAACCCCAAACCCTAAACCCTAACCCTAACCGTAACCCTAACCCTATCCCTAACCCTAACCTGACGGACAGGCTGGAACCAGCTGCTCAACTCGCCGGAACCACCTGCCAGACATGCCAGAACCACCTGCCGAGCACGCCGGAGCCACCTGCTGGACTCACCAGAACCACCCGCCTGACAGGCCAAAATCAACAGCTGGCTATGAGAGAACCACCTGGCAGACAATCCGCAATAACCTGCCAGGCATGCAGGAACCACCTCTCAGACGTAAGAGAACCACGTGCCGGACACGCTGGAACCACGTCCTGGACAGACTGGAACCACCTGCCGGACATGCCTGGACCACCTGCCGAGCACGCCGGAACCACCTGCTCGACTCGCAGGACCCATGTGCCAGACACGCCAAAATGAACTGCCGGCTACACCAGAACCACTTACCGGACACTCCGGAATAACCTGCCCGGCATGCCAGAACCACCTCTCAGAAGTGCCAGAAGCACGTGCTGGACATGCCGGAACAACCTATCGGACAGAAAGGAACAACCTGCCGGACACACCAAAATCACCTGCGGGCTACGCCAGAACCACTTGGAGGACTCTCCGGGAAAACCTGCCGGGCATGCTGGAACCACCTCTCAGACGTGCCTGAACCACGTGGCGGACACTCCGCAAACGCATGTCGGGCCGGCCGGAACCACCTCTCAGACGTGCCAGAACCTCATGCCGGACACCCCAGAACCACCTGCTGGACAGACCGGAAACACCTGCCGGACACGCCGGAACCACATGTTCGACTCGCTGGAACCACATTCTGGACATGGCAAAATCACCTGCCGCCTATGCCAGAACCGCTTGGCGAACACTCCGGAATCACCTGTCAGGCATGCCGGAACCACCTCTCAGACCTGCCAGAACCACATGCCAATGACACCGGAAGCACCTGCCGAGCATGCCGGAAGCACCTGCTCGACTCGCCAGAACCACCTGTCGGACACGCCAAAATCACCTGCCGGCTACGCCACAGCCAGTTGGTGAACACTCCGGAAACACCTGCCGGGCTGGCTGGAACCACCTGCCAGCTACGCCAGAACCACTTGGCGGAGACTCCAGAAACACCTGTTGGGCCAGCCGGAACCACCTCTCAGACGTGCCAGAACCATGTGCCTGAGATGCTGGAACCACACCCCGAACAGACCGAAACCACCTGCCAGACCCAACTGAACCACGTGCCGAGCACGCAGGAACAACCTGCTCGCCTCGCCGGAACCACCTGCCGGGCGCAGCGGAAGCACCTGCCGAGCGCGCCGGAGCCACCTGCTCGCCTCGCCGGAACCACCTGCCGGGCCCAGCGGAAGCACGTGCCGAGCGCGCCGGAGCCACCTGCTCGCCTCGCCGGAACCACCTGCCGGGCCCAGCGGAAGCACCTGCCGAGCGCGCCGGAGCCACCTGCTCGCCGCGCCGGAACCACGTGCCGGGCCCTAACCCTAACCCTAACCCTAACCCTATCCCCAAACCCTAACCCTAACCCTAACCCCTAACCCTAAGCCTAACCCTAAACCCTAACCCAACCGTAACCCTAACCCTAACCCTACCCCTAACCCTAACCCCTAACCCCAAACCCTAAACCCTAACCCTAACCGTAACCCTAACCCTATCCCTAACCCTAACCTGACGGACAGGCTGGAACCAGCTGCTCAACTCGCCGGAACCACCTGCCAGACATGCCAGAACCACCTGCCGAGCACGCCGGAGCCACCTGCTGGACTCACCAGAACCACCCGCCTGACAGGCCAAAATCAACAGCTGGCTATGAGAGAACCACCTGGCAGACAATCCGCAATAACCTGCCAGGCATGCAGGAACCACCTCTCAGACGTAAGAGAACCACGTGCCGGACACGCTGGAACCACGTCCTGGACAGACTGGAACCACCTGCCGGACATGCCTGGACCACCTGCCGAGCACGCCGGAACCACCTGCTCGACTCGCAGGACCCATGTGCCAGACACGCCAAAATGAACTGCCGGCTACACCAGAACCACTTACCGGACACTCCGGAATAACCTGCCCGGCATGCCAGAACCACCTCTCAGAAGTGCCAGAAGCACGTGCTGGACATGCCGGAACAACCTATCGGACAGAAAGGAACAACCTGCCGGACACACCAAAATCACCTGCGGGCTACGCCAGAACCACTTGGAGGACTCTCCGGGAAAACCTGCCGGGCATGCTGGAACCACCTCTCAGACGTGCCTGAACCACGTGGCGGACACTCCGCAAACGCATGTCGGGCCGGCCGGAACCACCTCTCAGACGTGCCAGAACCTCATGCCGGACACCCCAGAACCACCTGCTGGACAGACCGGAAACACCTGCCGGACACGCCGGAACCACATGTTCGACTCGCTGGAACCACATTCTGGACATGGCAAAATCACCTGCCGCCTATGCCAGAACCGCTTGGCGAACACTCCGGAATCACCTGTCAGGCATGCCGGAACCACCTCTCAGACCTGCCAGAACCACATGCCAATGACACCGGAAGCACCTGCCGAGCATGCCGGAAGCACCTGCTCGACTCGCCAGAACCACCTGTCGGACACGCCAAAATCACCTGCCGGCTACGCCACAGCCAGTTGGTGAACACTCCGGAAACACCTGCCGGGCTGGCTGGAACCACCTGCCAGCTACGCCAGAACCACTTGGCGGAGACTCCAGAAACACCTGTTGGGACAGCCGGAACCACCTCTCAGACGTGCCAGAACCATGTGCCTGAGATGCTGGAACCACACCCCGAACAGACCGAAACCACCTGCCAGACCCAACTGAACCACGTGCCGAGCACGCAGGAACAACCTGCTCGCCTCGCCGGAACCACCTGCCGGGCGCAGCGGAAGCACCTGCCGAGCGCGCCGGAGCCACCTGCTCGCCTCGCCGGAACCACCTGCCGGGCGCAGCGGAAGCACCTGCCGAGCGCGCCGGAGCCACCTGCTCGCCTCGCCGGAACCACCTGCCGGGCCCAGCGGAAGCACGTGCCGAGCGCGCCGGAGCCACCTGCTCGCCTCGCCGGAACCACCTGCCGGGCCCAGCGGAAGCACCTGCCGAGCGCGCCGGAGCCACCTGCTCGCCTCGCCGGAACCACGTGCCGGGCCCTAACCCTAACCCTAACCCTAACCCTATCCCCAAACCCTAACCCTAACCCTAACCCCTAACCCTAAGCCTAACCCTAAACCCTAACCCAACCGTAACCCTAACCCTAACCCTACCCCTAACCCTAACCCCTAACCCCAAACCCTAAACCCTAACCCTAACCGTAACCCTAACCCTATCCCTAACCCTAACCTGACGGACAGGCTGGAACCAGCTGCTCAACTCGCCGGAACCACCTGCCAGACATGCCAGAACCACCTGCCGAGCACGCCGGAGCCACCTGCTGGACTCACCAGAACCACCCGCCTGACAGGCCAAAATCAACAGCTGGCTATGAGAGAACCACCTGGCAGACAATCCGCAATAACCTGCCAGGCATGCAGGAACCACCTCTCAGACGTAAGAGAACCACGTGCCGGACACGCTGGAACCACGTCCTGGACAGACTGGAACCACCTGCCGGACATGCCTGGACCACCTGCCGAGCACGCCGGAACCACCTGCTCGACTCGCAGGACCCATGTGCCAGACACGCCAAAATGAACTGCCGGCTACACCAGAACCACTTACCGGACACTCCGGAATAACCTGCCCGGCATGCCAGAACCACCTCTCAGAAGTGCCAGAAGCACGTGCTGGACATGCCGGAACAACCTATCGGACAGAAAGGAACAACCTGCCGGACACACCAAAATCACCTGCGGGCTACGCCAGAACCACTTGGAGGACTCTCCGGGAAAACCTGCCGGGCATGCTGGAACCACCTCTCAGACGTGCCTGAACCACGTGGCGGACACTCCGCAAACGCATGTCGGGCCGGCCGGAACCACCTCTCAGACGTGCCAGAACCTCATGCCGGACACCCCAGAACCACCTGCTGGACAGACCGGAAACACCTGCCGGACACGCCGGAACCACATGTTCGACTCGCTGGAACCACATTCTGGACATGGCAAAATCACCTGCCGCCTATGCCAGAACCGCTTGGCGAACACTCCGGAATCACCTGTCAGGCATGCCGGAACCACCTCTCAGACCTGCCAGAACCACATGCCAATGACACCGGAAGCACATGCCGAGCATGCCGGAAGCACCTGCTCGACTCGCCAGAACCACCTGTCGGACACGCCAAAATCACCTGCCGGCTACGCCACAGCCAGTTGGTGAACACTCCGGAAACACCTGCCGGGCTGGCTGGAACCACCTGCCAGCTACGCCAGAACCACTTGGCGGAGACTCCAGAAACACCTGTTGGGCCAGCCGGAACCACCTCTCAGACGTGCCAGAACCATGTGCCTGAGATGCTGGAACCACACCCCGAACAGACCGAAACCAGCTGCCAGACCCAACTGAACCACGTGCCGAGCACGCAGGAACAACCTGCTCGCCTCGCCGGAACCACCTGCCGGGCGCAGCGGAAGCACCTGCCGAGCGCGCCGGAGCCACCTGCTCGCCTCGCCGGAACCACCTGCCGGGCCCAGCGGAAGCACGTGCCGAGCGCGCCGGAGCCACCTGCTCGCCTCGCCGGAACCACCTGCCGGGCCCAGCGGAAGCACCTGCCGAGCGCGCCGGAGCCACCTGCTCGCCTCGCCGGAACCACGTGCCGGGCCCTAACCCTAACCCTAACCCTAACCCTATCCCCAAACCCTAACCCTAACCCTAACCCCTAACCCTAAGCCTAACCCTAAACCCTAACCCAACCGTAACCCTAACCCTAACCCTACCCCTAACCCTAACCCCTAACCCCAAACCCTAAACCCTAACCCTAACCGTAACCCTAACCCTATCCCTAACCCTAACCTGACGGACAGGCTGGAACCAGCTGCTCAACTCGCCGGAACCACCTGCCAGACATGCCAGAACCACCTGCCGAGCACGCCGGAGCCACCTGCTGGACTCACCAGAACCACCCGCCTGACAGGCCAAAATCAACAGCTGGCTATGAGAGAACCACCTGGCAGACAATCCGCAATAACCTGCCAGGCATGCAGGAACCACCTCTCAGACGTAAGAGAACCACGTGCCGGACACGCTGGAACCACGTCCTGGACAGACTGGAACCACCTGCCGGACATGCCTGGACCACCTGCCGAGCACGCCGGAACCACCTGCTCGACTCGCAGGACCCATGTGCCAGACACGCCAAAATGAACTGCCGGCTACACCAGAACCACTTACCGGACACTCCGGAATAACCTGCCCGGCATGCCAGAACCACCTCTCAGAAGTGCCAGAAGCACGTGCTGGACATGCCGGAACAACCTATCGGACAGAAAGGAACAACCTGCCGGACACACCAAAATCACCTGCGGGCTACGCCAGAACCACTTGGAGGACTCTCCGGGAAAACCTGCCGGGCATGCTGGAACCACCTCTCAGACGTGCCTGAACCACGTGGCGGACACTCCGCAAACGCATGTCGGGCCGGCCGGAACCACCTCTCAGACGTGCCAGAACCTCATGCCGGACACCCCAGAACCACCTGCTGGACAGACCGGAAACACCTGCCGGACACGCCGGAACCACATGTTCGACTCGCTGGAACCACATTCTGGACATGGCAAAATCACCTGCCGCCTATGCCAGAACCGCTTGGCGAACACTCCGGAATCACCTGTCAGGCATGCCGGAACCACCTCTCAGACCTGCCAGAACCACATGCCAATGACACCGGAAGCACCTGCCGAGCATGCCGGAAGCACCTGCTCGACTCGCCAGAACCACCTGTCGGACACGCCAAAATCACCTGCCGGCTACGCCACAGCCAGTTGGTGAACACTCCGGAAACACCTGCCGGGCTGGCTGGAACCACCTGCCAGCTACGCCAGAACCACTTGGCGGAGACTCCAGAAACACCTGTTGGGCCAGCCGGAACCACCTCTCAGACGTGCCAGAACCATGTGCCTGAGATGCTGGAACCACACCCCGAACAGACCGAAACCACCTGCCAGACCCAACTGAACCACGTGCCGAGCACGCAGGAACAACCTGCTCGCCTCGCCGGAACCACCTGCCGGGCGCAGCGGAAGCACCTGCCGAGCGCGCCGGAGCCACCTGCTCGCCTCGCCGGAACCACCTGCCGGGCCCAGCGGAAGCACGTGCCGAGCGCGCCGGAGCCACCTGCTCGCCTCGCCGGAACCACCTGCCGGGCCCAGCGGAAGCACCTGCCGAGCGCGCCGGAGCCACCTGCTCGCCTCGCCGGAACCACGTGCCGGGCCCTAACCCTAACCCTAACCCTAACCCTATCCCCAAACCCTAACCCTAACCCTAACCCCTAACCCTAAGCCTAACCCTAAACCCTAACCCAACCGTAACCCTAACCCTAACCCTACCCCTAACCCTAACCCCTAACCCCAAACCCTAAACCCTAACCCTAACCGTAACCCTAACCCTATCCCTAACCCTAACCTGACGGACAGGCTGGAACCAGCTGCTCAACTCGCCGGAACCACCTGCCAGACATGCCAGAACCACCTGCCGAGCACGCCGGAGCCACCTGCTGGACTCACCAGAACCACCCGCCTGACAGGCCAAAATCAACAGCTGGCTATGAGAGAACCACCTGGCAGACAATCCGCAATAACCTGCCAGGCATGCAGGAACCACCTCTCAGACGTAAGAGAACCACGTGCCGGACACGCTGGAACCACGTCCTGGACAGACTGGAACCACCTGCCGGACATGCCTGGACCACCTGCCGAGCACGCCGGAACCACCTGCTCGACTCGCAGGACCCATGTGCCAGACACGCCAAAATGAACTGCCGGCTACACCAGAACCACTTACCGGACACTCCGGAATAACCTGCCCGGCATGCCAGAACCACCTCTCAGAAGTGCCAGAAGCACGTGCTGGACATGCCGGAACAACCTATCGGACAGAAAGGAACAACCTGCCGGACACACCAAAATCACCTGCGGGCTACGCCAGAACCACTTGGAGGACTCTCCGGGAAAACCTGCCGGGCATGCTGGAACCACCTCTCAGACGTGCCTGAACCACGTGGCGGACACTCCGCAAACGCATGTCGGGCCGGCCGGAACCACCTCTCAGACGTGCCAGAACCTCATGCCGGACACCCCAGAACCACCTGCTGGACAGACCGGAAACACCTGCCGGACACGCCGGAACCACATGTTCGACTCGCTGGAACCACATTCTGGACATGGCAAAATCACCTGCCGCCTATGCCAGAACCGCTTGGCGAACACTCCGGAATCACCTGTCAGGCATGCCGGAACCACCTCTCAGACCTGCCAGAACCACATGCCAATGACACCGGAAGCACCTGCCGAGCATGCCGGAAGCACCTGCTCGACTCGCCAGAACCACCTGTCGGACACGCCAAAATCACCTGCCGGCTACGCCACAGCCAGTTGGTGAACACTCCGGAAACACCTGCCGGGCTGGCTGGAACCACCTGCCAGCTACGCCAGAACCACTTGGCGGAGACTCCAGAAACACCTGTTGGGCCAGCCGGAACCACCTCTCAGACGTGCCAGAACCATGTGCCTGAGATGCTGGAACCACACCCCGAACAGACCGAAACCACCTGCCAGACCCAACTGAACCACGTGCCGAGCACGCAGGAACAACCTGCTCGCCTCGCCGGAACCACCTGCCGGGCGCAGCGGAAGCACCTGCCGAGCGCGCCGGAGCCACCTGCTCGCCTCGCCGGAACCACCTGCCGGGCCCAGCGGAAGCACGTGCCGAGCGCGCCGGAGCCACCTGCTCGCCTCGCCGGAACCACCTGCCGGGCCCAGCGGAAGCACCTGCCGAGCGCTCCGGAGCCACCTGCTCGCCTCGCCGGAACCACGTGCCGGGCCCTAACCCTAACCCTAACCCTAACCCTATCCCCAAACCCTAACCCTAACCCTAACCCCTAACCCTAAGCCTAACCCTAAACCCTAACCCAACCGTAACCCTAACCCTAACCCTACCCCTAACCCTAACCCCTAACCCCAAACCCTAAACCCTAACCCTAACCGTAACCCTAACCCTATCCCTAACCCTAACCTGACGGACAGGCTGGAACCAGCTGCTCAACTCGCCGGAACCACCTGCCAGACATGCCAGAACCACCTGCCGAGCACGCCGGAGCCACCTGCTGGACTCACCAGAACCACCCGCCTGACAGGCCAAAATCAACAGCTGGCTATGAGAGAACCACCTGGCAGACAATCCGCAATAACCTGCCAGGCATGCAGGAACCACCTCTCAGACGTAAGAGAACCACGTGCCGGACACGCTGGAACCACGTCCTGGACAGACTGGAACCACCTGCCGGACATGCCTGGACCACCTGCCGAGCACGCCGGAACCACCTGCTCGACTCGCAGGACCCATGTGCCAGACACGCCAAAATGAACTGCCGGCTACACCAGAACCACTTACCGGACACTCCGGAATAACCTGCCCGGCATGCCAGAACCACCTCTCAGAAGTGCCAGAAGCACGTGCTGGACATGCCGGAACAACCTATCGGACAGAAAGGAACAACCTGCCGGACACACCAAAATCACCTGCGGGCTACGCCAGAACCACTTGGAGGACTCTCCGGGAAAACCTGCCGGGCATGCTGGAACCACCTCTCAGACGTGCCTGAACCACGTGGCGGACACTCCGCAAACGCATGTCGGGCCGGCCGGAACCACCTCTCAGACGTGCCAGAACCTCATGCCGGACACCCCAGAACCACCTGCTGGACAGACCGGAAACACCTGCCGGACACGCCGGAACCACATGTTCGACTCGCTGGAACCACATTCTGGACATGGCAAAATCACCTGCCGCCTATGCCAGAACCGCTTGGCGAACACTCCGGAATCACCTGTCAGGCATGCCGGAACCACCTCTCAGACCTGCCAGAACCACATGCCAATGACACCGGAAGCACCTGCCGAGCATGCCGGAAGCACCTGCTCGACTCGCCAGAACCACCTGTCGGACACGCCAAAATCACCTGCCGGCTACGCCACAGCCAGTTGGTGAACACTCCGGAAACACCTGCCGGGCTGGCTGGAACCACCTGCCAGCTACGCCAGAACCACTTGGCGGAGACTCCAGAAACACCTGTTGGGCCAGCCGGAACCACCTCTCAGACGTGCCAGAACCATGTGCCTGAGATGCTGGAACCACACCCCGAACAGACCGAAACCACCTGCCAGACCCAACTGAACCACGTGCCGAGCACGCAGGAACAACCTGCTCGCCTCGCCGGAACCACCTGCCGGGCGCAGCGGAAGCACCTGCCGAGCGCGCCGGAGCCACCTGCTCGCCTCGCCGGAACCACCTGCCGGGCCCAGCGGAAGCACGTGCCGAGCGCGCCGGAGCCACCTGCTCGCCTCGCCGGAACCACCTGCCGGGCCCAGCGGAAGCACCTGCCGAGCGCGCCGGAGCCACCTGCTCGCCTCGCCGGAACCACGTGCCGGGCCCTAACCCTAACCCTAACCCTAACCCTATCCCCAAACCCTAACCCTAACCCTAACCCCTAACCCTAAGCCTAACCCTAAACCCTAACCCAACCGTAACCCTAACCCTAACCCTACCCCTAACCCTAACCCCTAACCCCAAACCCTAAACCCTAACCCTAACCGTAACCCTAACCCTATCCCTAACCCTAACCTGACGGACAGGCTGGAACCAGCTGCTCAACTCGCCGGAACCACCTGCCAGACATGCCAGAACCACCTGCCGAGCACGCCGGAGCCACCTGCTGGACTCACCAGAACCACCCGCCTGACAGGCCAAAATCAACAGCTGGCTATGAGAGAACCACCTGGCAGACAATCCGCAATAACCTGCCAGGCATGCAGGAACCACCTCTCAGACGTAAGAGAACCACGTGCCGGACACGCTGGAACCACGTCCTGGACAGACTGGAACCACCTGCCGGACATGCCTGGACCACCTGCCGAGCACGCCGGAACCACCTGCTCGACTCGCAGGACCCATGTGCCAGACACGCCAAAATGAACTGCCGGCTACACCAGAACCACTTACCGGACACTCCGGAATAACCTGCCCGGCATGCCAGAACCACCTCTCAGAAGTGCCAGAAGCACGTGCTGGACATGCCGGAACAACCTATCGGACAGAAAGGAACAACCTGCCGGACACACCAAAATCACCTGCGGGCTACGCCAGAACCACTTGGAGGACTCTCCGGGAAAACCTGCCGGGCATGCTGGAACCACCTCTCAGACGTGCCTGAACCACGTGGCGGACACTCCGCAAACGCATGTCGGGCCGGCCGGAACCACCTCTCAGACGTGCCAGAACCTCATGCCGGACACCCCAGAACCACCTGCTGGACAGACCGGAAACACCTGCCGGACACGCCGGAACCACATGTTCGACTCGCTGGAACCACATTCTGGACATGGCAAAATCACCTGCCGCCTATGCCAGAACCGCTTGGCGAACACTCCGGAATCACCTGTCAGGCATGCCGGAACCACCTCTCAGACCTGCCAGAACCACATGCCAATGACACCGGAAGCACCTGCCGAGCATGCCGGAAGCACCTGCTCGACTCGCCAGAACCACCTGTCGGACACGCCAAAATCACCTGCCGGCTACGCCACAGCCAGTTGGTGAACACTCCGGAAACACCTGCCGGGCTGGCTGGAACCACCTGCCAGCTACGCCAGAACCACTTGGCGGAGACTCCAGAAACACCTGTTGGGCCAGCCGGAACCACCTCTCAGACGTGCCAGAACCATGTGCCTGAGATGCTGGAACCACACCCCGAACAGACCGAAACCACCTGCCAGACCCAACTGAACCACGTGCCGAGCACGCAGGAACAACCTGCTCGCCTCGCCGGAACCACCTGCCGGGCGCAGCGGAAGCACCTGCCGAGCGCGCCGGAGCCACCTGCTCGCCTCGCCGGAACCACCTGCCGGGCCCAGCGGAAGCACGTGCCGAGCGCGCCGGAGCCACCTGCTCGCCTCGCCGGAACCACCTGCCGGGCCCAGCGGAAGCACCTGCCGAGCGCTCCGGAGCCACCTGCTCGCCTCGCCGGAACCACGTGCCGGGCCCTAACCCTAACCCTAACCCTAACCCTATCCCCAAACCCTAACCCTAACCCTAACCCCTAACCCTAAGCCTAACCCTAAACCCTAACCCAACCGTAACCCTAACCCTAACCCTACCCCTAACCCTAACCCCTAACCCCAAACCCTAAACCCTAACCCTAACCGTAACCCTAACCCTATCCCTAACCCTAACCTGACGGACAGGCTGGAACCAGCTGCTCAACTCGCCGGAACCACCTGCCAGACATGCCAGAACCACCTGCCGAGCACGCCGGAGCCACCTGCTGGACTCACCAGAACCACCCGCCTGACAGGCCAAAATCAACAGCTGGCTATGAGAGAACCACCTGGCAGACAATCCGCAATAACCTGCCAGGCATGCAGGAACCACCTCTCAGACGTAAGAGAACCACGTGCCGGACACGCTGGAACCACGTCCTGGACAGACTGGAACCACCTGCCGGACATGCCTGGACCACCTGCCGAGCACGCCGGAACCACCTGCTCGACTCGCAGGACCCATGTGCCAGACACGCCAAAATGAACTGCCGGCTACACCAGAACCACTTACCGGACACTCCGGAATAACCTGCCCGGCATGCCAGAACCACCTCTCAGAAGTGCCAGAAGCACGTGCTGGACATGCCGGAACAACCTATCGGACAGAAAGGAACAACCTGCCGGACACACCAAAATCACCTGCGGGCTACGCCAGAACCACTTGGAGGACTCTCCGGGAAAACCTGCCGGGCATGCTGGAACCACCTCTCAGACGTGCCTGAACCACGTGGCGGACACTCCGCAAACGCATGTCGGGCCGGCCGGAACCACCTCTCAGACGTGCCAGAACCTCATGCCGGACACCCCAGAACCACCTGCTGGACAGACCGGAAACACCTGCCGGACACGCCGGAACCACATGTTCGACTCGCTGGAACCACATTCTGGACATGGCAAAATCACCTGCCGCCTATGCCAGAACCGCTTGGCGAACACTCCGGAATCACCTGTCAGGCATGCCGGAACCACCTCTCAGACCTGCCAGAACCACATGCCAATGACACCGGAAGCACCTGCCGAGCATGCCGGAAGCACCTGCTCGACTCGCCAGAACCACCTGTCGGACACGCCAAAATCACCTGCCGGCTACGCCACAGCCAGTTGGTGAACACTCCGGAAACACCTGCCGGGCTGGCTGGAACCACCTGCCAGCTACGCCAGAACCACTTGGCGGAGACTCCAGAAACACCTGTTGGGCCAGCCGGAACCACCTCTCAGACGTGCCAGAACCATGTGCCTGAGATGCTGGAACCACACCCCGAACAGACCGAAACCACCTGCCAGACCCAACTGAACCACGTGCCGAGCACGCAGGAACAACCTGCTCGCCTCGCCGGAACCACCTGCCGGGCGCAGCGGAAGCACCTGCCGAGCGCGCCGGAGCCACCTGCTCGCCTCGCCGGAACCACCTGCCGGGCCCAGCGGAAGCACGTGCCGAGCGCGCCGGAGCCACCTGCTCGCCTCGCCGGAACCACCTGCCGGGCCCAGCGGAAGCACCTGCCGAGCGCGCCGGAGCCACCTGCTCGCCTCGCCGGAACCACGTGCCGGGCCCTAACCCTAACCCTAACCCTAACCCTATCCCCAAACCCTAACCCTAACCCTAACCCCTAACCCTAAGCCTAACCCTAAACCCTAACCCAACCGTAACCCTAACCCTAACCCTACCCCTAACCCTAACCCCTAACCCCAAACCCTAAACCCTAACCCTAACCGTAACCCTAACCCTATCCCTAACCCTAACCTGACGGACAGGCTGGAACCAGCTGCTCAACTCGCCGGAACCACCTGCCAGACATGCCAGAACCACCTGCCGAGCACGCCGGAGCCACCTGCTGGACTCACCAGAACCACCCGCCTGACAGGCCAAAATCAACAGCTGGCTATGAGAGAACCACCTGGCAGACAATCCGCAATAACCTGCCAGGCATGCAGGAACCACCTCTCAGACGTAAGAGAACCACGTGCCGGACACGCTGGAACCACGTCCTGGACAGACTGGAACCACCTGCCGGACATGCCTGGACCACCTGCCGAGCACGCCGGAACCACCTGCTCGACTCGCAGGACCCATGTGCCAGACACGCCAAAATGAACTGCCGGCTACACCAGAACCACTTACCGGACACTCCGGAATAACCTGCCCGGCATGCCAGAACCACCTCTCAGAAGTGCCAGAAGCACGTGCTGGACATGCCGGAACAACCTATCGGACAGAAAGGAACAACCTGCCGGACACACCAAAATCACCTGCGGGCTACGCCAGAACCACTTGGAGGACTCTCCGGGAAAACCTGCCGGGCATGCTGGAACCACCTCTCAGACGTGCCTGAACCACGTGGCGGACACTCCGCAAACGCATGTCGGGCCGGCCGGAACCACCTCTCAGACGTGCCAGAACCTCATGCCGGACACCCCAGAACCACCTGCTGGACAGACCGGAAACACCTGCCGGACACGCCGGAACCACATGTTCGACTCGCTGGAACCACATTCTGGACATGGCAAAATCACCTGCCGCCTATGCCAGAACCGCTTGGCGAACACTCCGGAATCACCTGTCAGGCATGCCGGAACCACCTCTCAGACCTGCCAGAACCACATGCCAATGACACCGGAAGCACCTGCCGAGCATGCCGGAAGCACCTGCTCGACTCGCCAGAACCACCTGTCGGACACGCCAAAATCACCTGCCGGCTACGCCACAGCCAGTTGGTGAACACTCCGGAAACACCTGCCGGGCTGGCTGGAACCACCTGCCAGCTACGCCAGAACCACTTGGCGGAGACTCCAGAAACACCTGTTGGGCCAGCCGGAACCACCTCTCAGACGTGCCAGAACCATGTGCCTGAGATGCTGGAACCACACCCCGAACAGACCGAAACCACCTGCCAGACCCAACTGAACCACGTGCCGAGCACGCAGGAACAACCTGCTCGCCTCGCCGGAACCACCTGCCGGGCGCAGCGGAAGCACCTGCCGAGCGCGCCGGAGCCACCTGCTCGCCTCGCCGGAACCACCTGCCGGGCCCAGCGGAAGCACGTGCCGAGCGCGCCGGAGCCACCTGCTCGCCTCGCCGGAACCACCTGCCGGGCCCAGCGGAAGCACCTGCCGAGCGCTCCGGAGCCACCTGCTCGCCTCGCCGGAACCACGTGCCGGGCCCTAACCCTAACCCTAACCCTAACCCTATCCCCAAACCCTAACCCTAACCCTAACCCCTAACCCTAAGCCTAACCCTAAACCCTAACCCAACCGTAACCCTAACCCTAACCCTACCCCTAACCCTAACCCCTAACCCCAAACCCTAAACCCTAACCCTAACCGTAACCCTAACCCTATCCCTAACCCTAACCTGACGGACAGGCTGGAACCAGCTGCTCAACTCGCCGGAACCACCTGCCAGACATGCCAGAACCACCTGCCGAGCACGCCGGAGCCACCTGCTGGACTCACCAGAACCACCCGCCTGACAGGCCAAAATCAACAGCTGGCTATGAGAGAACCACCTGGCAGACAATCCGCAATAACCTGCCAGGCATGCAGGAACCACCTCTCAGACGTAAGAGAACCACGTGCCGGACACGCTGGAACCACGTCCTGGACAGACTGGAACCACCTGCCGGACATGCCTGGACCACCTGCCGAGCACGCCGGAACCACCTGCTCGACTCGCAGGACCCATGTGCCAGACACGCCAAAATGAACTGCCGGCTACACCAGAACCACTTACCGGACACTCCGGAATAACCTGCCCGGCATGCCAGAACCACCTCTCAGAAGTGCCAGAAGCACGTGCTGGACATGCCGGAACAACCTATCGGACAGAAAGGAACAACCTGCCGGACACACCAAAATCACCTGCGGGCTACGCCAGAACCACTTGGAGGACTCTCCGGGAAAACCTGCCGGGCATGCTGGAACCACCTCTCAGACGTGCCTGAACCACGTGGCGGACACTCCGCAAACGCATGTCGGGCCGGCCGGAACCACCTCTCAGACGTGCCAGAACCTCATGCCGGACACCCCAGAACCACCTGCTGGACAGACCGGAAACACCTGCCGGACACGCCGGAACCACATGTTCGACTCGCTGGAACCACATTCTGGACATGGCAAAATCACCTGCCGCCTATGCCAGAACCGCTTGGCGAACACTCCGGAATCACCTGTCAGGCATGCCGGAACCACCTCTCAGACCTGCCAGAACCACATGCCAATGACACCGGAAGCACCTGCCGAGCATGCCGGAAGCACCTGCTCGACTCGCCAGAACCACCTGTCGGACACGCCAAAATCACCTGCCGGCTACGCCACAGCCAGTTGGTGAACACTCCGGAAACACCTGCCGGGCTGGCTGGAACCACCTGCCAGCTACGCCAGAACCACTTGGCGGAGACTCCAGAAACACCTGTTGGGCCAGCCGGAACCACCTCTCAGACGTGCCAGAACCATGTGCCTGAGATGCTGGAACCACACCCCGAACAGACCGAAACCACCTGCCAGACCCAACTGAACCACGTGCCGAGCACGCAGGAACAACCTGCTCGCCTCGCCGGAACCACCTGCCGGGCGCAGCGGAAGCACCTGCCGAGCGCGCCGGAGCCACCTGCTCGCCTCGCCGGAACCACCTGCCGGGCCCAGCGGAAGCACGTGCCGAGCGCGCCGGAGCCACCTGCTCGCCTCGCCGGAACCACCTGCCGGGCCCAGCGGAAGCACCTGCCGAGCGCGCCGGAGCCACCTGCTCGCCTCGCCGGAACCACGTGCCGGGCCCTAACCCTAACCCTAACCCTAACCCTATCCCCAAACCCTAACCCTAACCCTAACCCCTAACCCTAAGCCTAACCCTAAACCCTAACCCAACCGTAACCCTAACCCTAACCCTACCCCTAACCCTAACCCCTAACCCCAAACCCTAAACCCTAACCCTAACCGTAACCCTAACCCTATCCCTAACCCTAACCTGACGGACAGGCTGGAACCAGCTGCTCAACTCGCCGGAACCACCTGCCAGACATGCCAGAACCACCTGCCGAGCACGCCGGAGCCACCTGCTGGACTCACCAGAACCACCCGCCTGACAGGCCAAAATCAACAGCTGGCTATGAGAGAACCACCTGGCAGACAATCCGCAATAACCTGCCAGGCATGCAGGAACCACCTCTCAGACGTAAGAGAACCACGTGCCGGACACGCTGGAACCACGTCCTGGACAGACTGGAACCACCTGCCGGACATGCCTGGACCACCTGCCGAGCACGCCGGAACCACCTGCTCGACTCGCAGGACCCATGTGCCAGACACGCCAAAATGAACTGCCGGCTACACCAGAACCACTTACCGGACACTCCGGAATAACCTGCCCGGCATGCCAGAACCACCTCTCAGAAGTGCCAGAAGCACGTGCTGGACATGCCGGAACAACCTATCGGACAGAAAGGAACAACCTGCCGGACACACCAAAATCACCTGCGGGCTACGCCAGAACCACTTGGAGGACTCTCCGGGAAAACCTGCCGGGCATGCTGGAACCACCTCTCAGACGTGCCTGAACCACGTGGCGGACACTCCGCAAACGCATGTCGGGCCGGCCGGAACCACCTCTCAGACGTGCCAGAACCTCATGCCGGACACCCCAGAACCACCTGCTGGACAGACCGGAAACACCTGCCGGACACGCCGGAACCACATGTTCGACTCGCTGGAACCACATTCTGGACATGGCAAAATCACCTGCCGCCTATGCCAGAACCGCTTGGCGAACACTCCGGAATCACCTGTCAGGCATGCCGGAACCACCTCTCAGACCTGCCAGAACCACATGCCAATGACACCGGAAGCACCTGCCGAGCATGCCGGAAGCACCTGCTCGACTCGCCAGAACCACCTGTCGGACACGCCAAAATCACCTGCCGGCTACGCCACAGCCAGTTGGTGAACACTCCGGAAACACCTGCCGGGCTGGCTGGAACCACCTGCCAGCTACGCCAGAACCACTTGGCGGAGACTCCAGAAACACCTGTTGGGCCAGCCGGAACCACCTCTCAGACGTGCCAGAACCATGTGCCTGAGATGCTGGAACCACACCCCGAACAGACCGAAACCACCTGCCAGACCCAACTGAACCACGTGCCGAGCACGCAGGAACAACCTGCTCGCCTCGCCGGAACCACCTGCCGGGCGCAGCGGAAGCACCTGCCGAGCGCGCCGGAGCCACCTGCTCGCCTCGCCGGAACCACCTGCCGGGCCCAGCGGAAGCACGTGCCGAGCGCGCCGGAGCCACCTGCTCGCCTCGCCGGAACCACCTGCCGGGCCCAGCGGAAGCACCTGCCGAGCGCGCCGGAGCCACCTGCTCGCCTCGCCGGAACCACGTGCCGGGCCCTAACCCTAACCCTAACCCTAACCCTATCCCCAAACCCTAACCCTAACCCTAACCCCTAACCCTAAGCCTAACCCTAAACCCTAACCCAACCGTAACCCTAACCCTAACCCTACCCCTAACCCTAACCCCTAACCCCAAACCCTAAACCCTAACCCTAACCGTAACCCTAACCCTATCCCTAACCCTAACCTGACGGACAGGCTGGAACCAGCTGCTCAACTCGCCGGAACCACCTGCCAGACATGCCAGAACCACCTGCCGAGCACGCCGGAGCCACCTGCTGGACTCACCAGAACCACCCGCCTGACAGGCCAAAATCAACAGCTGGCTATGAGAGAACCACCTGGCAGACAATCCGCAATAACCTGCCAGGCATGCAGGAACCACCTCTCAGACGTAAGAGAACCACGTGCCGGACACGCTGGAACCACGTCCTGGACAGACTGGAACCACCTGCCGGACATGCCTGGACCACCTGCCGAGCACGCCGGAACCACCTGCTCGACTCGCAGGACCCATGTGCCAGACACGCCAAAATGAACTGCCGGCTACACCAGAACCACTTACCGGACACTCCGGAATAACCTGCCCGGCATGCCAGAACCACCTCTCAGAAGTGCCAGAAGCACGTGCTGGACATGCCGGAACAACCTATCGGACAGAAAGGAACAACCTGCCGGACACACCAAAATCACCTGCGGGCTACGCCAGAACCACTTGGAGGACTCTCCGGGAAAACCTGCCGGGCATGCTGGAACCACCTCTCAGACGTGCCTGAACCACGTGGCGGACACTCCGCAAACGCATGTCGGGCCGGCCGGAACCACCTCTCAGACGTGCCAGAACCTCATGCCGGACACCCCAGAACCACCTGCTGGACAGACCGGAAACACCTGCCGGACACGCCGGAACCACATGTTCGACTCGCTGGAACCACATTCTGGACATGGCAAAATCACCTGCCGCCTATGCCAGAACCGCTTGGCGAACACTCCGGAATCACCTGTCAGGCATGCCGGAACCACCTCTCAGACCTGCCAGAACCACATGCCAATGACACCGGAAGCACCTGCCGAGCATGCCGGAAGCACCTGCTCGACTCGCCAGAACCACCTGTCGGACACGCCAAAATCACCTGCCGGCTACGCCACAGCCAGTTGGTGAACACTCCGGAAACACCTGCCGGGCTGGCTGGAACCACCTGCCAGCTACGCCAGAACCACTTGGCGGAGACTCCAGAAACACCTGTTGGGCCAGCCGGAACCACCTCTCAGACGTGCCAGAACCATGTGCCTGAGATGCTGGAACCACACCCCGAACAGACCGAAACCACCTGCCAGACCCAACTGAACCACGTGCCGAGCACGCAGGAACAACCTGCTCGCCTCGCCGGAACCACCTGCCGGGCGCAGCGGAAGCACCTGCCGAGCGCGCCGGAGCCACCTGCTCGCCTCGCCGGAACCACCTGCCGGGCCCAGCGGAAGCACGTGCCGAGCGCGCCGGAGCCACCTGCTCGCCTCGCCGGAACCACCTGCCGGGCCCAGCGGAAGCACCTGCCGAGCGCGCCGGAGCCACCTGCTCGCCTCGCCGGAACCACGTGCCGGGCCCTAACCCTAACCCTAACCCTAACCCTATCCCCAAACCCTAACCCTAACCCTAACCCCTAACCCTAAGCCTAACCCTAAACCCTAACCCAACCGTAACCCTAACCCTAACCCTACCCCTAACCCTAACCCCTAACCCCAAACCCTAAACCCTAACCCTAACCGTAACCCTAACCCTATCCCTAACCCTAACCTGACGGACAGGCTGGAACCAGCTGCTCAACTCGCCGGAACCACCTGCCAGACATGCCAGAACCACCTGCCGAGCACGCCGGAGCCACCTGCTGGACTCACCAGAACCACCCGCCTGACAGGCCAAAATCAACAGCTGGCTATGAGAGAACCACCTGGCAGACAATCCGCAATAACCTGCCAGGCATGCAGGAACCACCTCTCAGACGTAAGAGAACCACGTGCCGGACACGCTGGAACCACGTCCTGGACAGACTGGAACCACCTGCCGGACATGCCTGGACCACCTGCCGAGCACGCCGGAACCACCTGCTCGACTCGCAGGACCCATGTGCCAGACACGCCAAACTGAACTGCCGGCTACACCAGAACCACTTACCGGACACTCCGGAATAACCTGCCCGGCATGCCAGAACCACCTCTCAGAAGTGCCAGAAGCACGTGCTGGACATGCCGGAACAACCTATCGGACAGAAAGGAACAACCTGCCGGACACACCAAAATCACCTGCGGGCTACGCCAGAACCACTTGGAGGACTCTCCGGGAAAACCTGCCGGGCATGCTGGAACCACCTCTCAGACGTGCCTGAACCACGTGGCGGACACTCCGCAAACGCATGTCGGGCCGGCCGGAACCACCTCTCAGACGTGCCAGAACCTCATGCCGGACACCCCAGAACCACCTGCTGGACAGACCGGAAACACCTGCCGGACACGCCGGAACCACATGTTCGACTCGCTGGAACCACATTCTGGACATGGCAAAATCACCTGCCGCCTATGCCAGAACCGCTTGGCGAACACTCCGGAATCACCTGTCAGGCATGCCGGAACCACCTCTCAGACCTGCCAGAACCACATGCCAATGACACCGGAAGCACCTGCCGAGCATGCCGGAAGCACCTGCTCGACTCGCCAGAACCACCTGTCGGACACGCCAAAATCACCTGCCGGCTACGCCACAGCCAGTTGGTGAACACTCCGGAAACACCTGCCGGGCTGGCTGGAACCACCTGCCAGCTACGCCAGAACCACTTGGCGGAGACTCCAGAAACACCTGTTGGGCCAGCCGGAACCACCTCTCAGACGTGCCAGAACCATGTGCCTGAGATGCTGGAACCACACCCCGAACAGACCGAAACCACCTGCCAGACCCAACTGAACCACGTGCCGAGCACGCAGGAACAACCTGCTCGCCTCGCCGGAACCACCTGCCGGGCGCAGCGGAAGCACCTGCCGAGCGCGCCGGAGCCACCTGCTCGCCTCGCCGGAACCACCTGCCGGGCCCAGCGGAAGCACGTGCCGAGCGCGCCGGAGCCACCTGCTCGCCTCGCCGGAACCACCTGCCGGGCCCAGCGGAAGCACCTGCCGAGCGCGCCGGAGCCACCTGCTCGCCTCGCCGGAACCACGTGCCGGGCCCTAACCCTAACCCTAACCCTAACCCTATCCCCAAACCCTAACCCTAACCCTAACCCCTAACCCTAAGCCTAACCCTAAACCCTAACCCAACCGTAACCCTAACCCTAACCCTACCCCTAACCCTAACCCCTAACCCCAAACCCTAAACCCTAACCCTAACCGTAACCCTAACCCTATCCCTAACCCTAACCTGACGGACAGGCTGGAACCAGCTGCTCAACTCGCCGGAACCACCTGCCAGACATGCCAGAACCACCTGCCGAGCACGCCGGAGCCACCTGCTGGACTCACCAGAACCACCCGCCTGACAGGCCAAAATCAACAGCTGGCTATGAGAGAACCACCTGGCAGACAATCCGCAATAACCTGCCAGGCATGCAGGAACCACCTCTCAGACGTAAGAGAACCACGTGCCGGACACGCTGGAACCACGTCCTGGACAGACTGGAACCACCTGCCGGACATGCCTGGACCACCTGCCGAGCACGCCGGAACCACCTGCTCGACTCGCAGGACCCATGTGCCAGACACGCCAAAATGAACTGCCGGCTACACCAGAACCACTTACCGGACACTCCGGAATAACCTGCCCGGCATGCCAGAACCACCTCTCAGAAGTGCCAGAAGCACGTGCTGGACATGCCGGAACAACCTATCGGACAGAAAGGAACAACCTGCCGGACACACCAAAATCACCTGCGGGCTACGCCAGAACCACTTGGAGGACTCTCCGGGAAAACCTGCCGGGCATGCTGGAACCACCTCTCAGACGTGCCTGAACCACGTGGCGGACACTCCGCAAACGCATGTCGGGCCGGCCGGAACCACCTCTCAGACGTGCCAGAACCTCATGCCGGACACCCCAGAACCACCTGCTGGACAGACCGGAAACACCTGCCGGACACGCCGGAACCACATGTTCGACTCGCTGGAACCACATTCTGGACATGGCAAAATCACCTGCCGCCTATGCCAGAACCGCTTGGCGAACACTCCGGAATCACCTGTCAGGCATGCCGGAACCACCTCTCAGACCTGCCAGAACCACATGCCAATGACACCGGAAGCACCTGCCGAGCATGCCGGAAGCACCTGCTCGACTCGCCAGAACCACCTGTCGGACACGCCAAAATCACCTGCCGGCTACGCCACAGCCAGTTGGTGAACACTCCGGAAACACCTGCCGGGCTGGCTGGAACCACCTGCCAGCTACGCCAGAACCACTTGGCGGAGACTCCAGAAACACCTGTTGGGCCAGCCGGAACCACCTCTCAGACGTGCCAGAACCATGTGCCTGAGATGCTGGAACCACACCCCGAACAGACCGAAACCACCTGCCAGACCCAACTGAACCACGTGCCGAGCACGCAGGAACAACCTGCTCGCCTCGCCGGAACCACCTGCCGGGCGCAGCGGAAGCACCTGCCGAGCGCGCCGGAGCCACCTGCTCGCCTCGCCGGAACCACCTGCCGGGCCCAGCGGAAGCACGTGCCGAGCGCGCCGGAGCCACCTGCTCGCCTCGCCGGAACCACCTGCCGGGCCCAGCGGAAGCACCTGCCGAGCGCTCCGGAGCCACCTGCTCGCCTCGCCGGAACCACGTGCCGGGCCCTAACCCTAACCCTAACCCTAACCCTATCCCCAAACCCTAACCCTAACCCTAACCCCTAACCCTAAGCCTAACCCTAAACCCTAACCCAACCGTAACCCTAACCCTAACCCTACCCCTAACCCTAACCCCTAACCCCAAACCCTAAACCCTAACCCTAACCGTAACCCTAACCCTATCCCTAACCCTAACCTGACGGACAGGCTGGAACCAGCTGCTCAACTCGCCGGAACCACCTGCCAGACATGCCAGAACCACCTGCCGAGCACGCCGGAGCCACCTGCTGGACTCACCAGAACCACCCGCCTGACAGGCCAAAATCAACAGCTGGCTATGAGAGAACCACCTGGCAGACAATCCGCAATAACCTGCCAGGCATGCAGGAACCACCTCTCAGACGTAAGAGAACCACGTGCCGGACACGCTGGAACCACGTCCTGGACAGACTGGAACCACCTGCCGGACATGCCTGGACCACCTGCCGAGCACGCCGGAACCACCTGCTCGACTCGCAGGACCCATGTGCCAGACACGCCAAAATGAACTGCCGGCTACACCAGAACCACTTACCGGACACTCCGGAATAACCTGCCCGGCATGCCAGAACCACCTCTCAGAAGTGCCAGAAGCACGTGCTGGACATGCCGGAACAACCTATCGGACAGAAAGGAACAACCTGCCGGACACACCAAAATCACCTGCGGGCTACGCCAGAACCACTTGGAGGACTCTCCGGGAAAACCTGCCGGGCATGCTGGAACCACCTCTCAGACGTGCCTGAACCACGTGGCGGACACTCCGCAAACGCATGTCGGGCCGGCCGGAACCACCTCTCAGACGTGCCAGAACCTCATGCCGGACACCCCAGAACCACCTGCTGGACAGACCGGAAACACCTGCCGGACACGCCGGAACCACATGTTCGACTCGCTGGAACCACATTCTGGACATGGCAAAATCACCTGCCGCCTATGCCAGAACCGCTTGGCGAACACTCCGGAATCACCTGTCAGGCATGCCGGAACCACCTCTCAGACCTGCCAGAACCACATGCCAATGACACCGGAAGCACCTGCCGAGCATGCCGGAAGCACCTGCTCGACTCGCCAGAACCACCTGTCGGACACGCCAAAATCACCTGCCGGCTACGCCACAGCCAGTTGGTGAACACTCCGGAAACACCTGCCGGGCTGGCTGGAACCACCTGCCAGCTACGCCAGAACCACTTGGCGGAGACTCCAGAAACACCTGTTGGGCCAGCCGGAACCACCTCTCAGACGTGCCAGAACCATGTGCCTGAGATGCTGGAACCACACCCCGAACAGACCGAAACCACCTGCCAGACCCAACTGAACCACCTGCCGAGCACGCAGGAACAACCTGCTCGCCTCGCCGGAACCACCTGCCGGGCCCAGCGGAAGCACGTGCCGAGCGCGCCGGAGCCACCTGCTCGCCTCGCCGGAACCACCTGCCGGGCCCAGCGGAAGCACCTGCCGAGCGCGCCGGAGCCACCTGCTCGCCTCGCCGGAACCACGTGCCGGGCCCTAACCCTAACCCTAACCCTAACCCTATCCCCAAACCCTAACCCTAACCCTAACCCCTAACCCTAAGCCTAACCCTAAACCCTAACCCAACCGTAACCCTAACCCTAACCCTACCCCTAACCCTAACCCCTAACCCCAAACCCTAAACCCTAACCCTAACCGTAACCCTAACCCTATCCCTAACCCTAACCTGACGGACAGGCTGGAACCAGCTGCTCAACTCGCCGGAACCACCTGCCAGACATGCCAGAACCACCTGCCGAGCACGCCGGAGCCACCTGCTGGACTCACCAGAACCACCCGCCTGACAGGCCAAAATCAACAGCTGGCTATGAGAGAACCACCTGGCAGACAATCCGCAATAACCTGCCAGGCATGCAGGAACCACCTCTCAGACGTAAGAGAACCACGTGCCGGACACGCTGGAACCACGTCCTGGACAGACTGGAACCACCTGCCGGACATGCCTGGACCACCTGCCGAGCACGCCGGAACCACCTGCTCGACTCGCAGGACCCATGTGCCAGACACGCCAAAATGAACTGCCGGCTACACCAGAACCACTTACCGGACACTCCGGAATAACCTGCCCGGCATGCCAGAACCACCTCTCAGAAGTGCCAGAAGCACGTGCTGGACATGCCGGAACAACCTATCGGACAGAAAGGAACAACCTGCCGGACACACCAAAATCACCTGCGGGCTACGCCAGAACCACTTGGAGGACTCTCCGGGAAAACCTGCCGGGCATGCTGGAACCACCTCTCAGACGTGCCTGAACCACGTGGCGGACACTCCGCAAACGCATGTCGGGCCGGCCGGAACCACCTCTCAGACGTGCCAGAACCTCATGCCGGACACCCCAGAACCACCTGCTGGACAGACCGGAAACACCTGCCGGACACGCCGGAACCACATGTTCGACTCGCTGGAACCACATTCTGGACATGGCAAAATCACCTGCCGCCTATGCCAGAACCGCTTGGCGAACACTCCGGAATCACCTGTCAGGCATGCCGGAACCACCTCTCAGACCTGCCAGAACCACATGCCAATGACACCGGAAGCACATGCCGAGCATGCCGGAAGCACCTGCTCGACTCGCCAGAACCACCTGTCGGACACGCCAAAATCACCTGCCGGCTACGCCACAGCCAGTTGGTGAACACTCCGGAAACACCTGCCGGGCTGGCTGGAACCACCTGCCA